>NC_056733.1:733804976-733904976 GCF_019279795.1 Protopterus annectens
ATCAGGTGGAAGTCCTTATGAGGTATTTGCTTCCCACAAGAAATACAATTATTAACTTTTTCTGACCTCGGTCTGAGGCAAAAAAAAGTTTCCCCAACTGGGTACTTAGCTTTATTGAAGACTTCGGATCTGAAATTCGACTTCGAAAATCTCAGGAGTCGGCTGACCGGCACTTGCGAACTGCTTCTGCTTCGGGCACCGCGCGGCAAGACAGACTGAAGAAAATGGCGTCGGATAGATCTTATATACCCCTGGCGCACTGACGTCAGGGAAGAAGCGACAGCAACCGACGCCGGACCAAGACTTTGGAACTCTGGCCGAATGCGGGACCACCTGATGGCAGGATAACCCAAGTGTAATGACTGTAGCAGTGTAACATGATGAACATCTGGTAATGCAAATAGCCTGCTCTGAAGCGGAGATATCTTCTGCAAGATTCCCTGATTGGGATATGCAGGTAAGTCTCCTTTAAGTCTAGAGTTACCAACCAGGCACCCTTGCCTAGCATAGGTAATAACTGTTGGAGAGTCAGCATCTTGAATTCTGGAATGTCCAGAAATTATTTAGAATGGACAAGTCCAGAATTGGATGCCATGATTTGTCTTTTCTGGGTACCGGGAAAAGTCTTGAATAAAACCTTTTCCCTTTTCCTTTTCTGGTACTGGTTGAATAGCCTCCATATTCATGAGGGACATAACTTTTTTCTGGGCCTCTGCCCACTGATTTGGGGGCAGTTCTGGCCCTCCGTTTGTGATTGGCAACGTGTGGAAATGAAATCTGTATCCCTGGGATACTATATTTAAAACCCATTTGTCCTGGGTAATCAGGTGCCAGTTTCGTGCATGAAATGCCAGTTTCCCCCCCAAAGGGTCGGCCAAAAGATAAGTGTTTGGTGATTGCAGTGGAAAGTCATTGAGACTGTTTACCGTAGGAAGGTGCCTTGTTACTTCCAAATTTGGAGGTGGAGGGCACCCCATTGCTTTGTTCTACAAGTTCCTTGCGACTGAAACATGGAGCCTTTGGAATGTCTGGGTTTAACCTGAGTGGCTCTAGTGGGTACTGGAAAGGACCAGTTCTTAGTAGGCCAGTGCCTACTGAACCTGGGTGGCTGCACTTATAGGAAATCTTTCACAGTTTGCACAGATTTAGCTTTATCTTCCATATTTTTCAAAACTTCTTCAGCCTTATTATCAAATAGACTGTCCTGTTGCAAAGGAGCATCCAACAATTTTGCTTTAACATAGTCAGGCAGATTTTGCTCCTTGAGCCAAGCATGCCTTCTTATCACAGATCCAGTTACAGCAGCCCTGCAAGAGGCCTCCAAGGAATCAAAACCACATTGCAAAGTATGCTTTCCAACTTGTTCAGCTGAATGCAATAAATCCTGCAACTCTATTTTCCACACAGTCAGAAATCAACATAATTTTTTGTTTAAGTAAACCCATGACATGCTGCTGATATTTAAGCATATGCAATCGACAGTTTAAAGCCCTGATTGCCAAGGTTGCAGACATGTAAACCTTCTATCCAACTCCCTGGAATCTCTATCAGAGGGGGTACGATTTTTAGCAGTAGAAGCCTTTACGCCCTTGGGACTCTGAGAAATGGTTTCAGGGTCAGCAGTAGGGTTTTTTAAAAAGGAATTTTTGGGAGTCAAGAACCCTGTAATATCTGCCTGGCTTACTAGGAGCCGGAGGCAGGGAATCAGGAGCCATACTGGACTCGGAGAAAACATCAACAATGTGTAGAACAGGAGGTCATTTATATTTGTCCATACATTTGCCTAAACATTTATTTTAGTCATGTGAATTTACTAATTGTATAAATACGGTGTGTTTAATTATTGCAGTAGTTCTGATGAAGTCCTGATTTGGATGAAAGTGCCGCTTGTTTCTTGTTTTTTTGTCTAAATAAACTGCAGTGTGAGTTCACTTCTTCGGCCCAGAATTTAAGTGCCTTGGGAGAACAAGAGCCACCTCAGGAGAAAGGAGAACACATACATGCATGGAAAAAGTAGATGTCTAGGGAAAAAGATAAAGACCCACAAATGTTCTCAGCAGAAAAAAAGGTGGAAAGGGGGGCAGGAGGGAGGAAGTGAATACTGCAACAGTGTAGAAGAGGACATCTACTATTATGCTAAGACTTTATACAACTAAACTATGCCCTTCATATCACTGTTGCAGTGTTCAAAACAGACAAGAGAGTACAAAAGCTACTGTAAGGAATGTGAGGAGAAAGGCAAGGAGGAAGCCTCCACAAACCCAAGGACGACAGCCTAGGGAAAACCCACCCTGGTCCTGGAAATGACTGAAGGTGTGCACAGAGGACCAAGTAGCAGCTTCAGCAATGGAACTAGTGTCCTAACTCTTGATAAGAGCCCCAGAAGAGGCCAATGTCCTGGTAGAATGGGCCCAAACAGAGGCAGAAAGCTGTTTGTTATGAAATGAACAAAAGGAAATTGCTTTTGAAATCTAGGAGATGGGTTGCTTAGAAAAAGCTAAACCCAATGTCCTGGCATGGAAAGAAAAAAGATTTTCAGCTTTACACATAACCTTTGTCTTGTCTAGATAATACCAAAGTTGTTTATGAAAATCCAAGGCATGTAGAACCTTCTCACTAGTAGTTGGTGGAGAAGGAAATAAGGAAAGAAGCTGGACAGACTGATTAAGGGGCAACTCATTGACTACCCTGGGCATAATGAAAGGGTTTGTAGGCAGAGACACCCTGTCCCTATGAAAGATCAAACAGGCAGAAACAGTTATCGTGGCTTGGAGTTCAGACACACACTTGGCGGAAGTGAGGGCAACCAATAAAATAATCTTCCAGGTAAAATGCTGAAGCAGCAGGCTCAAAAGTGAACTTGGTCAATTTTTCAAGAACAAAATTAAGGTCCCATGAACAACAGATGGTCATTTTGGAGACCTGATGTGGAGAACACCATTCAGGAATTGTTTAACCTCAAAACAAGAGGCTAATGGTAGAGTCACAGGCAGACAGACAGATTGCGGACAAGTGAGCTTTAACAGATAAATATTCCAAGCCAGCATGGAGCAGTTTACACAAGAGAAAGTACAGTTGTGTACACTTACCATAAATGTAGATGTTAGTGTGTATTCATTGTTGCAGTCATTACACTTGGGTTATCCTGCTGGCAGGCTACCCTCAGTCGGCCTGAATTCCAAAGTCTAGGTCTGGCGTCGGTTGCTGTTGCCTCATCCCTGACGTCAGTGCGCCAGGGGTATAAAAGATGCAGCCAACGCCATTTTCTTCAGTTTTTCTTGCCCCAGATGTCAGGTGCCCCCAAAAGGGTAGGCTAAAAATATGCCAATAAAACATACATGATGCACCAAAATATATTATACCTTCATCTACAAGCAAATAAATCCCATTGGTTATGCCCCTGTGTGAACCCAGACTTACTCATGTTATTTCTTAAAGACACCTGTCTTACTAACTGTATATACTAATTGCCTATGAAAACCATACATATAACAGGCCTTAAAATTGATTAAAATCTCTATCAATATCCCTAAAATGCCATTAAGACTACCTACCATGTTAACAAAAGTTACATGTCATATGATTCTGCAATCTAATGTGTTTTGAAGTGAACATATTTCCTTATATTTTAATCTACTCACATTTGTAAAATCTATCATGTATAAAATAGCTTAATCTTGTATTGTACTTGTACCTGTGAAATTTTGGTTTTTTTTTTTTATATATAATTTTTTACTGTGTTTTCGAGGAGCTTTTCTCCCCGGGCCTCTGCTGAAAATGGACATATATCCAGCTGGACTAGCCCGGTCAACAAATGTAAAATAAATAAATAAAATAAATAAATACACCACATACGTTGTATAGATTAGAGAAGTGCAGATAAGTTCCAGCAAAGATATGGGGGATGGTGGGTGGGTAGCCAGGACTGCAACAGTGAATACACTCTAACATCTACATTTATGGTAAGTGTACACAACTGTACTATGTTCTTCGTGTTTCACTGTTGCAGTCATTACACTTAGGTTGAATCCCAAAGCTATGGTTGGGAGGCTGGAGCTAAATAGCATTAGGAGCGGCTATGAGGCCCTGCAGAACTGCAGTGGCAAAGCCTGCCCTGGATTTAGAGTAGAGTGGTAAATGATAGTGCTTTGTAAAGGTGTGCACTGAACTCCAGGTAGCAGCCTCTAAAATGTCTTTGGTTGGTACTCCCCTGAGGAAGGCTGCTGAAGTGGCTGCTGCTCTAGTTGAATGTGGCCTAATGCCCTTAGGCACTGGCTTGCCATGTTGTGAATAGCAGAAATGAATGCAGTGGCCTATCCACTTTGAAATAGTCTGCTTGGAGATCGCCTTTCCTTGTGATCCTGCAGCATATATGCCACTAGTAGTTGCTCTGTCTTCCTGAAAGCTTTGGTTCTGTTCAAGTAGAAGCGTAGCTGTCTGTGTATGTCCAAAGAATGCAGAATTCTCTCCCGCTTATTCTGTGGGTTTGGATAAAAAGTAGGCAGATGAATAGTTTGGTTAAGGGCCACACTGCACACTACCTTAGGCATAAAAGTCGTGTTTGTCCTCAGAGAAACCCTGTCTGGATAAAAAAATTATAAAAAGGTTCCACAGCCATGAGTGCCTGTAGCTCTGAGACTAGTCTTGCAGAGGTTATTGCTGGAGCAGAGCTGTTTTCCAAGATAAAAACTTTATATCAGCTGTAGCGGCTGGCTCAAAAGGAGGCAGGGTGAGTTTTTCCAAGACATAATTGAGATTCCATGCAGGTACTGGTGATCTCCTTTGAGGCCTTAAGTTTTTGGCCCCTCTGAGGTACTGCCTTAAAGGATGTGAAAAGATTGGTGGCTCTGTATTGTAATGAGCCGAAATGGCAGAGGCATGAATTTTAAATTATGAAAAGGATAGGCCCCTTTGTCCAGCATCTCAGTTAAGTATTGCAAAATCGGAGGAATATTTGATACAGATGTGTCAATTCCTTGTGCCTGGTTCCAGGCAAAGAATCTCTTCCATTTTCCAGCATAAGATTTTCTGGTACTAGGCCTTCTGGCCTCCAAAATGACATCCATCACAGCTTTAGTGAGAGGTGCATTTTGTATGACTACATTATCCGCCATGCTGCCAGATTTAAGGTCTTGAGTTGGCTGTGCAGGATCTGATCGTTTTGTTATGACAGTAGATGAGGTATCTGAGGCAAGGTCCAAGCCAGGCATTGAGACAAGTTCCTTAGGACTGGAAACCAGTACTGGCGGGGCCAGTCTGGGGCAATCACTATCATCTTTGGCTTCTCTTGCCTGACCTTTAGGAGTACCTTGGGGAGGAGAGGCAGTGGAGGAAAGGCATATACTGCTAAACTTTTCCAGCTGAAAGATAGGGCGTCCACTTTCCATGCTCGTCTGTGATAAGTCCTTGTGCTGAATCTTTTTAGTTGGTAGTTGTGAGGAGAGGCAAATAGGTCTATATCCGGGAATCCCCATTTCCTTGTCATCATGCTGAAGACTTGTGGATCCAATTTCCACTCGTGGGGATCCATGAGGTTTCTGCTTAGTTAGTCTGCCAGAGTATTTATCTTTCCTGGTATGAATTGTGCCTGAGATGTACTTGGTAAGTCAATGCTGTCTCCCACCAAAGTCATGGCTAGTCTGCAAATGGGGTAAGAATGAGTGCCTCCCTGCTTGTTTATGTACCACATGACCGTGGCGTTGTCTGTCTATCAGTAGTTGCCCCGGATGAAGTAGGTCCTTGAAGGCTGTCAGGGCATTCTGAACAGCTAGCATCTCTTTTTGATTGATATGTAGATGCATTTGGTTTGCGGACCATGTGCCTTGAATACATCTTCCTGCCATGTGGGCCCCCCAGGCATAATCTGATGCATCCGTTCTTAATGTCTGCCTGGGGGTAAAGTGAATGGCTGTCCCTTGTTCTGGTGACAAGCCTTCGCCCACCATCGAAACTCCTGTTGCAGGCATGGAATTAGGGTAATTGTTTCCAGGCTGTGGCAATGTTGAGCCCAAACACGTTTTAGGTACCAGTGAAGTTTCCTCATATGCAGTCTCGCATATGGAATTAGTAGAATGCAGGATGCCATGAAGCCCAAAACCTGCAGAATTTTTCTTGCAGATAACTGGGCCTTTGTTGCCAACAGTTTGAAATATGTAGTCAGTTGCCTTTGTTTGCCTGGCGTGAGATAAGCCATCTGCGCAGTTGTATTTAAGCTTGCACTTAGGAATATTATCTCTTGAGAGGGTACTAGTTTTGATTTCTTTTCGCTGTGTACCCTAGGCCTGCTAGAAATCTCTTTACAAATGCCAAATGCTGCAGTATAATGTCCTTGTTCTCTGCATGAATGAGGCAGTCGTCCAAGTAAGGATATATTTGTATTCCTCTTTGTCTGCAGAATGCAATTACTGGTACCAGGCACTTTGTGAAGACCCTGGGCGCAGTAGATAAGCCAAAGGGCAGTGCAGAGAATTGGTAGCGCATTGAGCCAGCTTTGAATCTGAGGTATCTTCTGCATGTATGTCTGATTGGGACATGCAGGTATGCCTCTTTTAGGTCTAAAGTCACAAGCCAAGCCTTCTTGCCCAGCATGGGCAGAAGCTGCTGTAGAGTCAACATTTTGAATTTTGGTATATCCAGATATGTGTTTAGAATAGATAGGTCCAGTATTGGTCTCCAGGTCTTGTCCTTTCTTGGTACCAAGAACAATCTTGAATAAAATCCTTGTCCCTGCTCTTGCTCTGGTACTTGTTGAATGGCCCTCATGTCCATGAGGGATGAGACTTGTTTTTGCGCCTCTGCCCATTGATTTTTTGGCAGGTCTGGCCAACTGTTTGTCCTTGGCAGGTTATGGAAGTGAAACTTGTCGCCTTGTGACACTGTCTAGGACCCATTTGTCCTGGGTTATTATGTGCCAATTTTGAGAAAAAAAAGTGCTAGTTTTCCCCCTAAAGGTGCTGCCAGAAGATGAGTGCTTGGTGCAGGCAGGGGGAAGTCATTGGGACGGTTTACTGTATGGCTGTGATTTGTCTTCTCCACTTTTGGAGGTAGAAGCACCCCATTGTTTAGATCTGTACGAACCTTGGGGCTGGGATCTGCCTCTTGGGCGTCTGTATCTGCCCCTTTGTGGTCTGACACTGGAAAGGACCAATTCTTTGTAGGCCAGTGTCTGCTAAATCTTGGAGGCTGTACCTGTAAGAAATCCTTAACCGTTTACATAGATTTAGCTTCGTCCTCCATTTTCTTTAAAACCTCCTCTGCTTTAACACCAAACAAGGTATCATGCTGTAATGGAGCATCTAATAATTTTGCTTTGAAATGGTCTTGCAGATTTTGTTCCTTTAACCAAGCATGCCTCCTGATGACAGAACCCGTTAACAGTGGCCCTGCAGGCAGCCTCCAAAGAATCAAAACCACATTGCAAAGTATGCTTTCCAACTTGCTCAGCTGCATGCAATAAATCCTGCATTTCTTTGTTTTCTGCACATTCATAATTTATCAACATTTTATGTTGAAGCAGTGACATAATATATTGCTGGTATTTGAGCATATGAAACTGACAATTTAAAGCCCTTATAGCCAAGGTAGCAGAGGTGTAAATCTTCTTACCCCATCTGTCCAATGCCCTACCCTGTCAGAGGGGGTAGGGTTTTTTTTTTACAGTGGATGCCTTGACCCCTTTGGGACCCTGAGAGATAGTTTCTGGGTCAGCAGCAGGGTTTTTGAAAAGGAATTTATGAGAGTCAGGCACCCTGTAGTACCTGTCCGGCTTAACACGAACTGGAGGTAAGGAGTCAGGGGTCAGACTGCACTCTGAAAATACATCATCTACAATGTCTAACAGGTGGAATAGCTAGGGGCCTGTGTTGTGGGAGTAAAAGGAAGTCTCTGAGCCTTTTCTTAGATTCTAAATAATCTTGGCTCTCCCAGTGGAAATGTTCTCTCATGGTATGCAAGGTTTCCCCAAAAGAGTAATCCTCAGGAGGAGAGGCTGAAGGGATAGATTCTTCAGCATCAGAATCCTCATAGGGAGGAAGAGAGTATTCCTGATCAGAAGAGGAATCAGATGAAATGGAAACCTGATCTGAAGATTCATATTCTGTCTCTTGCCTAGGCCTCTTATCAGGAGGGGGATGGGAACCCCTGATCAAAGTAATCAAGTCTTCGGCCATTTTGAGCATCTGTTTTGTGGGCATGGAGGCCTGACCATGAGGCTGTTGTACTTTTTTCTTTGTCTTTAAAGGTGCTTTAGTCTTTGCCTTTGTAGCTGGAGTCGCTTTAATGTACAATTGAGTAGGTCTGAAAACACCCTCAGAAGCCGATGTCTGCTCAGCGGCTCCGGACCCATCTGAGGGAATAGTCTCCGAAGGTCCAATACCTTGAGCTTCTAGCAGCCTAGGCGACTCCACCTGGGAGTCTGTTACGGCCTGCGGGTCCAAAGTAGTGGGCGTCAGGGGCTGCGAAAGCGCCACACTGAGAACTGGCGACTGGCTTAGAGGAAGCCTCATTTGTTTTAGACCTCTGATGCCTGTCCTTCTCTTTTTCTTTGCGTTTCTTGTGAACTGCGGTAGTCGGATGGCTATCCAATGGCATCATGTAATTAAATCTTCTGCCAAAATAGTGAAATGCAAAATCATAGAGACGCTTAATAGTGCGCTGGTTAAATCTAGCACAAAACAGACAACTAGCAACATTGTGGTCAGGGCCTAGGCAAGGAATACAGTAAGAATGAAAGTCCTTATGAGGTATTTGCTTCCCACAAGAAATACAATTATTAACTTTTTATGACATCGGTCTGGAGCAAGAAAAAAAGTTTTCCCCAACGGGGTACTTAGCTTTTAATGAAGATTTCGTATCTGAAATCCGAACACGAAAATCTCAGGAGTCGGCCAACCGGCACTTGCGAACTGCTTCTGCTTCGGGCACCGTGCGGCAAGAAAAACTGAAGAAAATTGCGTCGGCTGCATCTTTTATACCCCTGGCGCACTGACGTCAGGAAAAAGGCGACAGCAAACAACGTCGGACCTAGACTTTGGAATTCAGGCCAACTGAGGGTAGCCTGCCAGCAGGATATCCCAAGTGTAATGACTGCAACAGTGAAACACGAAGAACATCCAAAGGGACATCCACTGAGAAGGGATCCTGGTGAAGTTTACAACACCAGAGAGAAAATCTCTTCCATTTGGACATACATGATTTTCTGGTAATTTGTTGCCTAGCCTCCTGCAGAACATCCTCAGAGAAATGGTGTCACAAAGGAGATTAAAACCCTATCAACACAATGCATTAACTGAAGTGTGGACAGATGAGGGTGAAGAAGAAACCTCATCTTGTGAGATCATCTATCTGGTGAGGTCATTTGTGATGACTGTCCTTGGACAGATGAAAAAGGGGGAAACAGTACTGTCTGGGCCAAAAGGGAGTCACCAACAAGATTTCTGGACAGTCCTGTTTGATCCTGTGCAGGACTCTAGGAAGAAAAGGAAGGGGGGCAAGCATAAAGGAACATTCCCTTCCATAAAAAAGACATGGCGTCTACCCTCCAAAGCCAGAGTACTTGGGGTTCTGGAACAGAAGCAAGGAACCAGTCTATTCAGAGGGGAGAGAGAGAGATCCACTTGAGGACTGCCCCTTCGATAAACTATGTTCGGAAACACCTCTCTGTGAAGCATCCATTTGTGAGGGTTCATCCTAGACTTGCTCAGTCCGCCACCAGGTTCTGGCCTGAAGGGCTAAGTCTGTAAAGAAGACAGGACTTTGTGTCCCCTTGCTTGCTGACATGACTGGTGTTGCCTGTATAGACCTTTAAAGGGTTTGGGGAACAAAGGCCTGGGCAGCATGGATAAGTGTCCATATTTGTTTGATGCTGATGTGATCCTGTTGCTGGTGAGGGGGCCAGAGATCCTGAACCCTCATACTACCTGAAGCAGACTTCCACCCAATCGGAAATGTTCATAAACAGCTCCTGAGACAGAAAACAAGGCTGGAAAGTAATGCATGGATTATGAGATGTGTGTGTTGAAACCACCACTGAAGCTCGAGTTTCAGAAAGGAAGTAAGGGAATTGGAAACTCCAGTGGGTGGCAATGCTGAAGCCACACCAACCACAAGCATCACAAACCTTATGTGAAGTTTGGCAAAAGGGAGCATGGGGATGATCGAGACCATGAACCACGGAACCCTCAGAAATTCCCTGGCAGACATGACAGACAGAGGAAACAAGTTGTTAGAGAGAGTACCTTGGGAACAAGCAAAGATGCCAGCAATGGAACAGTTTGAATCCTGCATCCCAGGAAAATGTGATCCTGAGAGGGGTACAGAACAGGCTTTCTGGAGATTGATGGTGAAACCCAGAATGTGCAACAGCAACCTGGTAAAGTGCAGGTCCTGCAAGAGCCTGGAAAGAGGGAACTTGAAGGAGCAGACCAACCAGATAAGGAAATATTTGTACTCCTTGAAGCTTGCAGAAAGCTATGACTGGAGTCAGGCACTTAGTGAATAAAATCAGTGCCATGGAAAAACCAAAGAGCAAAGCAGAGAAATGAAAATGACAAAAACAAACGGAGAAACTTAAAAACTTGCTGAAAACAGGGTGAATGGGAATATGAAGGTAAACATCCTTCGGATCCAGGGAAGCTAGGAAGGCTTGAGGAACCAAAAGGGGAAACAAGGTTTGGAGGGAAAACATCCTGAAGGTGGGTACTTTGAGGAAAGTATTCAAAAATGAAAGGTATAGCACAGGCCTCCAGGACGACTCCTTTCTCTGAACCAAAAACACCCTGGAATAAAATTGTGCCCCTCAAGCAGTCAGATACAGGTTGAATCATGCCCTGATTTAGTAAGTCCTGCAACACCACTGAGAAATGGGCAATTTAATCAGAACAGGGTTGAGGGAATGCCTAAAAGGGGGGGGGATTTCAGACCATGAAGTAGCCTTGACAGATGACTGAAAGGACCCAAGAGTCTGAAGTAATCTGTTGCCAAACAGGGAGAGGCTGTGTGTGTGAGTGAGAGAGAGAGAGAGGAACTTGGCTGAGGGAAAAGAAAGGGAAGGCAGAATGTCAGATGGAGGCAAAATTGTCCTGAAAGGAAGGACCTTTTTGAGGTCTAGGTGTCCGAGTGGTTTTGTCAGGAAAAAACAGGAACTTTCTTACCTTTGGAGCTCTGATGAAGCTGCCTATGAACAAAGGCAGTTTTAGCAGGATGGTTTCTTAAACTCACGAATGAGGGAGATAAAAATCTGTTTAAGGTCCTTCATGACCTTGCTTTGGTCCTGTAAGGACTTAAATCTTCCACTGGAGTACCAGAGAGATTTTGATTATCCAGGGGAGCATCAAAAAGCTTAGCCTTAATGCCACTGGGCAAAGCCAGGAATATTGCTTCATGACAAACTCTGAAGCAGCATTGTTACTACACTTAATGAAGAGCCACCAGAGAAGTGGACCCTATCAAAAAAAAAAAAAAAAGGCAGTGAACCTTGCCTCAGAATCAGGTAAGTCAGACAAATCCTGCCGAGCAGAGACAAAAGGGATAAAATGCAGAAGTGCAGACCTTCGTCCCCAGCCTCTCCACAGCTTGACTAGCCTTGCTCGAGTGAAGAAGCTTACAGGAGGGCATAAGTCGAGCACACTTATCAGTAGAGACAAACCACAGCAGGATCAGGAGGATACTTGCACCAAGAAACTTTAAAGCCTCAGGGACCTTATAAAATCTGTTAGGCTCCTTACGAGCAGAAGGTTGGGAATCAAGATCCAAAGAAGCAACTGACAGAGTATCCAAAAGAGCAGCAAACACAGGGGGAGCAGCAGAAGGCTTACTGGAGCCATCTGCAGCATCTCGTATCTTTTCTGGATGTCAAACTTGGAAACAGTCCTACTTAAAATGCTCCATCACGTGAACCACTGTATCCCCACAGGACAGTTCCTCCAAAGGGGAATCAGGACTTAAAGGGTCTTCTGCCTCAGAACCATAGTCCAAGGGTGATGGAAACTGGAACACGTAGACCAAGGAACACTAATCAGAGTCCGATTCCTCAGCAGAAGAATCAGGTTCCCCGGATCTTTTAGAGGTAGAGGATTGGGGGCAGGGCAGGAACTGAAAACCCCCCAAGGTGGTCTCAGCCATCGGAGCATTAAACAAACTGAGTAAAGTCTTGCCACTCTTCCTGAGGATCATTAGGAGTGGGAGAAATGTGCTTAGTCTTCTGTCTTTTCTTAAGGGGAACATCGGCTTTAACAAACCTCTGTGGGTCAGAACCTTGCCTTGACTCAAATAGAATACCAGGCACCTCCTTCTCTAACCAAGATCTGAAGAATCCCTCTAGGCCCATCTGTCTGCAGCAGATGCATGCAAATTCTCAGAGGACATGTGAGAAGCCGGTTCCCTTGGTAGCCTTCAACATGGTCGCTGTAGAGAGAACTAATGTTGGCACCGGGTGGTCCTCGGGGATATAATCCACCTCGAGAGACACATCTGTCAGAGACTGGACAGCTGCAGTATCAGACCTTGATTTTTTAGCCTTTTTCTTAGGAGGCGGCTGTACCTCTGGACAGGAAAATTTAGCCATTGTACCCTGGGCCAACAGTTTGAGACGCTGTTTTTCATGATAAACTGAAAGAGAAGACAGACTGCTGTGAGCAGTCTTTGGCACAAACACCTGGCAGACAGAGTACTAATTGTGGTCGTGAGAAGTGCCTAGACAAAGAAAACTTGTCAAGCTGATCTTTATGGGGAATCTGCCTCTCATACTGAAATCTCCCATTCTTGAATAAGATGAGCTCACAAAATGCACTATAACGTGAAAGTAAAGTAACCCCCAACTGGGTACTTATCTGTAAAAAGCTCAGTATAACCAGCAAAGCAGATGTTTAGACCAACAAACAACTGTGGTGTTTGGACTGACAGCAAATAAGTTTTGAGTATAGAGCACCCGTAAGTCACCTTTATGTCCTACCCTGATGTGGGCAGCATATGTCTGATGTAAAACATCGACAAGAATTAAAGGCTTTGGCAAAGTGGCCAGGCAGAAGGCTATCCTTGGCAGGAGATCCCATCTGTTAATACTGCAACAGTGATATGGAAGGACATCAGCAGTGATGGTGCCAACTCTGCCTCAAGCAAGCTACCAAACACGGCTTCTCAGAAAAAAGGGTACACATGTAGATGCCACCCTGCCTGACTGCATGCAACACCTAGGACTAAACCAAAAGGGACAGGTACTGGCTCTTCTTCCAAAGCCTTGGAAAGTAGTGGTGTTGGGGGGTAGGGGTCGCCACCTGACTCATGGAACAGCAGTATTAGCAATCCATATCACCACTAAACTTCAGTCATCAGAACTTGGGATGGGTTATACTACAAGTACAGATCCATGTTAAGACTGGTGGATCTCACCAGCAACAAAAAGTAAGACCAGATGATTATCAGGGAGAGATGACACTGCAGTTACTGAAACATAATGTGCCTAAGCAGTGCTAACGGCATCATGAATATCAGTTTCCATCAAGTCTGTAAGGCACAGAAAATATACCATGAAGATCATGGCCACTGTCAAGCCTTGACACAAAAATGCATCATAAAGACCATGGCCTGCATCACGCTTAGAAGGCACAAAAAAGTACCATGATAATCATGGCCTCCCATCAAGCCTAGAAGTTACAAAAAGGCATCATAAATATCAAGGCCTTCATAAAGCAGACTAAGCAAAAGCTTCCACCTTGTGTTCTCAAGCAGGCTGTCAAAGCCATGACCTACTAGAATTTCTCTGTGAGGAGAAAACTACAGCTGCGAAAGTTAACACTTCACATAACAGCAGACGTACAAGTCTAAAACGACCTTCACAGGTTTCAAATGTTTTGTAGTTATTCAACTCTGAATAACAAATTCAATGGCTAGAATTTCAAAGCTTTCTGTCCGAGCCTAACAGACATCTGTAATTCTTGCAAAAAGTACATTCCAAAGTAAGTACAGTCGTGTTGAGTTTCACTTACCAATAACACTATGTTCAAATTCATCACTGCTGCATTAGCCATTAAGCTATATAGGTTGTATCCTGCCTATGATACAACAACCGGCCAGCTTCTCAAATCTCTGGCTCCCACCCATGCCTTTACTCTGACTGCTGACAGTTCAGCCCAGTGGACAGAAGTCAGTGCTCAGAGTGAAGCAATCTTCAGGATTTTCTTGCTCAGAGAGAAGCTCACCCATCCTGAACCTCTAAAGATAAAAGCAGAAAACAAAACTTTATATCACATCAAATAACTATACACAAACCAAAGGGGTTGCAGGTATATGCGGCTACTGCTGCAGTGAGGAAATTCAAGTATCTACTGTCACTGGTAAGTGCAAAATACACAACTCTGTGTTCATCATTCTCACTGCTGTAGTAGCCTTTAGGTGACAGATTGACTACCGGAGCCTATCCAACCCAAGAGGAGGAGGAAGCATAAGGGTCCAGGAGCCCCTGCAGAATGGCCTTAGCAAAGCAGGAAATGGACCTGGAAAAAGAATCCAGTCTGTAATGTTCTGTAAAATTATGTACAAAGGACCATGCTGCTCATCTCTAGAATGGGTCGAGAGTTCACCATTTCCAGAAAGTGCTTCAATACTGCTTGGAATAGATTTACCATCATGGGTATAACAGGATAGGAAGAGGATAACCACCCAGAAAGTGTTTTGACATGGGTTGTTCCTACTTTGTCTCATCATAAGAAATGAATACCCGATCTGGTTTTCTAAAGGAATTAATTATGTCAAGATGGTACCTGACCTGGCTTATCAAGTCCAGAGTAAGCAGTATCCTTACTCCTGGTTAAAATTAATGGCTTGGTTCAAAGTAAACTATGAAACAACTCTGGGCATAAATGAGGGATTTGTTCTTAATGAGAACCAATCTTTTTGGAAGGCTGAATAAGGTTAACCCACCATTACAGCTTGCAATTCAGACACTCATCTTTGTAGATGTCAGAGTAATTAGTAGTACAGTCTTCCATATTATGAACCTTTTATCTGTTAAAATAGCAAACAGACTGACTCTGTACAACTGCATTTGTACTAAACTGTTTTATTATAATAGCCAAACATCTTCTTCAAGATATTTCAATTCATCATAATACAAGCTTACTAAACACATGCTTCCATTCATACAAGATGATGTCCTGAAGACAGAAAAATAGTCTCTGGTTTATCATCTTGACAATCCTCTCAACACATTTTAGTGCGTCTGTGGTTTATAATCTTGACTTTACCCATTTCTGTTCCTCGTTATTTACATGAAATGTTCATGTAAAGTCTTTGTGGTTCCCTTTTCTAACTGTTAAGACATTCTCTTTTTAGTATTTACAATAGCATCAGTTTCTGTAAAACACGATACACTCTAAGCCTCTACGTTTGTCACACAGGATGCTATTTACTATTAAATACATTAAGCTCACAACCACATGCTGCTAGAATACCTGGTTAAATGTCACCTCAGAAAGCTGAATTAGAGGCTGTAAAGTATGTACTGCAAAATTATGACTCAGTAAACATTTACAGTGGCAGTCCTATGTCATAAATTCTTTATGGCTGCATATGGCAACATGGGCAAGAAGGGATTTCGTAGACAGTGCAGGAAAACTTTTAAAACATGCTATGGGTTTTAAAAGAAATTTGGAACAATGACACAAAATCCATCGCAAGAGCAATTTACCATCATAAAGGTAAAAGCACATCAGCATATAGACAATGCAGATGAGCAAGGTAATGCACTGGCAGATGTCAAAGCAAAAGTAGCAGAACAGGGAGACCTTTTATATCCAGAAGAGATTGAGGGGGAATTACAAGCAGCAGAAGTCAGAATTCTGACATCAGAATATACAGCGGATGAAGGTTTGGGAAAAATCCAGAGAGAAAGGGGATTACCAGAAGAGATTCAGCAATGCATGCTGGACGGAAATGGGGAAGATACGTCTTATTCTGTTGTACAGGACGTTAAAAGGTTTAAACTTAACGTACATTTCGTATCATTTGGCTAAACACCTGGTAAAATACAATCAAGTCTTAGGACACGTGGGGACAGAATAATTATGGAAAGTAAAGTATTGGAATCCAGATTTAAAACTGTTATGTAAAAGGGTGCAAGATGAATGTCTAATCTGCCTACAGACTAATGCAGGAGTTAAAAAAACTCAGTTGCATAGAGTCCCAGCAGCTGATGGACCATGGTATACAACACAAATAGATTATGCAGGGCCACTGCCACCAGCAAAGAGCGGCCATCGCTACTTACTGGTGGTAGTGGATGTGTTTTCAAAATGGGATGAAGCAAATCCGATAAAAAGCATGACAGCTAAAGCTACCACAGAAGCATTATGAAAAACATTTTTGTACATTAGGGATGGCCACACGTTATCGAATTTGATAATGGGCCACAGTTTATTAGCAACATTTTGGGAATCTAGCAAAGATTCCATGTTCTGCATCATTTGATCCAGATGCAACAGGAGAAAGACCACTAATAGAGACCACACAGCATCAAAAATGTTTAAAACATTTAAAAGAAGTATGCAATGGCATAGCCAGAGAGTAAGAGTTCCATTTATGAAAAAAGTTCCCAATACTAACAGAAAAAAAAATAACTACCAATTGGCAGTAAAGTATTTGTAAAATATTTTTCAAAAAAGGGAGCCCGGGAAAAGTAACTGGCAGGGACCTTTTGAAGTAACGGAACAAGCACGGCCATTAGCGTACAAAGTAAAAAAGCACACAAATAGGAAAAAAAACATTATTGTACACAGAGATCACTGTAAACTAATGTCTGAAAACAAATGAGTAAATGAAGTATCTATTTTACAGACAATGCCTTACTGTTTTGAAAGATCACAAGGATCAGACATGGATCCAGAACAAGTCAGAAGGGGAAAAATTAAGACAAAATGTATTGTAACTTGCATTTGCAATGTAGTTCATCCTGTATATATTGTTTTTAATACTAATAACAGAAAAAGTACAGTTTTGTACCTACCATAAATGCAGATGTTAGAGTGTAAACACTGCTGCAGTCAATACACTTGGGTTATCCTGCCGTCAAGCAGTTCTCCAGTCGGCCTGAGTTCCAAAGTCTTGGTCCGGCGTCGGTTGCTGTCGCCTCCTCCCTGACGTCAGTGCGACAGGGGTATATAAGATGCAGCCGACGCCATTTTCTTCAGTTTTTCTTGCCCCAGATGTCAGGTGCCCCAAATAGGTAGGCAATTCAAACTGCTAGTAAAATATACAAAAGAAAATCAAACAACCATTTTTAGTTACCAGCAAATACTCCCCATAGGTTATAAAGGGTAGATGACCTAGGTAAGTACCAGAAGTAAGAGGGGAAGGAGGGAGGGTAACCTGGACTGCAGCAGTGTTTACACTCTAACATCTACATTTATGGTAGGTACAAAACTGTACTATGTTCATCATGTTACACTGCCGCAGTCATTACACTTGGGTGGAATCCCAAAGCTGAGGTAGGGAGGCTGGATCTATAAGGCATTAGGGGTGGCTATAAGGCCATGCAAGACAGCAGTGGCGAAGCCAGCTCTGGATTTGGAGTATAAAGGAAAATGGTAATGTTTAGTGAAGGTATGCACAGAACTCCATGTTGCTGCTTCCAAAATATCCTTGGTAGGTACTCCTCTGAGGTAGGCAGTTGAAGTGGCTGTTGCCCTGGTGGAGTGAGATCTAATGCTGCTAGGTACAGGTTTTCCCATGGTGGGTATAGCAGAAATGTATAGTGTCCTATCCATTTTGAAATGGCTTTTCCCTGTGCTCCTGCAGCGTATACTGCCAATAATTGCTCAGATTTTCTGAAAGCTTTGGTTTTGTCCAAGTAGAAGCGTAACTGTCTGTGAATGTCCAAAGAATGTAGTAGTCTCTTCCCTTTGTTCTGTGGTTTTGGATAAAAAGTTGGAAAGTGAATAGTTTGGTTTAGAGCAACACTTGATACCACCTTTGGCATAAACGTAGGGTTAGTTCTTAGACACCCTGCCCTGGTTGGAAGATGAGGAAAGGTTCCACTGCCATTAGTGCCTGTAATTCTGAAACTCTTTGTGCTGATGTTATTGCCAGTAGCAGTTTTCCAAGAGATGTATTTTATTTCTGCTGTGTTAATTGGCTCAAAAGGAGGTAAAGTTAATTTTTCCAAAACAAAGTTGAGGTCCCAAGTTGGTGTTGTAGGTGCTCTACGGGGCAGTCTTATGTTTTTAGCCCCTCTGAGGTACTGTTTGAGCAAAGGATTAGAAAAAAATTGGTGGATCCGTGTTGTAATGAGCAGTGATAGCGGAGGCGTGGATCTTTATGGATGAAAAAGAGTGACCCTTGGTCCAGCATCTCAGTTAAGTATTGAAGTATCTGAGGAATGTTTGGGACAAGAGGGTCAAGGCTGCGCGCTTGGTTCCAGGCACAGAATCTCTTCCATTTATCAGAGTATGCTTTCCTGGTGCTAGGCCTTCTGGCCTCCAGAATGACATCCATAACAGCTTTGGAGAGAGGCATTGCTTGCTTGACTAAGGAATTTTCCATGCAGCTAGATTTAAGGTCTTTAGCTGGCTGTGAAATATCTGATTGTTGTGCTGCGTCAGCAACTGTGGGATTTGAGGCAAAATCCAGGGTGGTCCTTGTGCTAAGTTCTTTAAGATTGGGTACCAGTGCTGGCGTGGCCAGTCTGGTGCAATCAAGATCATCGTTGGCTCTTCCTGCCTGGCTTTTATGAGTACCTTTGGAAGGAGAGGTAAAGGAGGGAAAGTGTATAATTGTAGTTTTTTCCAGCTGAATGAGAGGGCATCCACTTTCCATGCTTGTGGATGGTAGCTCCTTGTGCAGAATTTCTGTAATTGGCAGTTCTTTGGGGAAGCAAACAGATCTATGTCCGGGCTCCACCATTTTTGTGTTATCATTCTGAATATTTGTGGATTCAATTCCCATTCATGAGGATCCATGATGTTTTTGCTTAGGTTGTCTGCCAGTGTGTTTTTCTCTCCTGGCAGGAATTGTGCTTGCAGATGAATTTGGTAGTTTACAGCTGTGTTCCACAAGGTCATGGCTTGTCTGCAGAGGGGGTAGGAGTGTGTGCCCCCTTGCTTGTTTATGTACCACATAACTGTGGTGTTGTCTGTCTTTAGTAGTAATTGTCCTGGACGCAGCAGGTCCTTGAAAGCTATAATAGCATTTTGTACAGCTAGCATCTCTTTTTGATTGATGTGGAGATGTCTTTGCTCTGTAGGCCACTCGCCCTGGATACCTTTTCCTGCCATGTGTGCTCCCCAGGCGTAATCCAATGCATCTGTTGTCTGTGTTTGCCTGGCTGTGGGTTGAGTGAAAGGCTGTCCCTTGTTGAGGTGACAAGCTTGTGCCCACCATCGAAACTCCTGTTGTAGGCAAGGAATTAGTGGTATAACTGTTTCCAAACTTTGACAGTGTTGAGACCATACACTCTTTAGGTACCATTGTAGCTTCCTCATATGCAGTCTGGCATATGGAATTAGTAGTATGCAAGATGCCATGTAGCCCAAAGGCCTGCAGAATTTTTCTTGCAGGGAGTTGGGTCTTTGTTGCCATTAAATGAAAATATTGAGTCAGTTGTCCTTGTCTGGCATGAGATAAGCCATCTGGGCCGTTGTGATCAAGCTGGCACCCAGGAATATTATTTGTTGTGAGGGCACTAGTTTTGATTTCTTTTCGTTTACTGTGTACCCCAGGCAACTTAACTTTTTTATGTACGCCAGATGCTTTAGTAGAATGTCCTTGCTCTCTGCTTAAATCAGGCAGTCGTCCAGGTATGGATAAATTTGAATTCCTTTTTGCCTGCAAAATACAATTACTGGTGCCAGGCACTTTGTGAAGACCTTGGGCGTAGTAGATAAGCCAAAGGGCAGTGCAGAGAATTGATAGTGCATTGAACCAGCTAGAAATCTGAGGTATCTTCTGCAGTTTTGTCTGATAGGGACATGCAGGTATGCCTCTGAGGTCCAAAGTCACGAGCCAAGCTTTCTTGCCCAGCATGGGAAGAAGCTGCTGTAGTGTCAACATCTTGAATTTCGGAACATCCAGGTTGTGTTTAGTGAAGAAAGGTCCAGAATGGGTCTCCAGGCTTTGTCCTTTCTGGGAACCAGAAAGAGTCTTGAGTAAAATCCTTGTCCTTGTTCCTGTGGTGGTACCTTTTGAACAGCTCTCATGTCCATAAGTGCTGTAATTTGTTTTTCAGCTTCTGCCCATTGATTTGGTGGCAGATTTGGCATTCCTTTAAGCCTTGGCAGACTGTGAGAGTGGAACCTGTAACCTTGAGATACAATGTTGAGAACCCATTTGTCTTTGGTGATGCAATGCCAGTTGTGATAGAAAAGTGCCAGTTTTCCTCCTAAGGGTGCTGCCAAGACAGCTGTTTGGCAGCTGCAGTGGAAAGTCATTGAGGCTGCTTTTTATAAGGTTGAGGCCCGTCTTCCCCTCATTTCTGGCCTGGTGTACCCCATTGCCAAGGCCTGTAAGGGCCTTGTGCCTGACCTCTACCTCTTGGACGTCTGTATCTGCCCCTTTGAGGTCTATCTGTGACTGGAAAGTACCAATTCTTTGTTGGCCAATTTCTGCTAAAACAAGGAGGCTGAACCTGTAAGAAATCTTTCACCGTTTGCATAGATTTTGCCTTATCCTCCATCTTCTTTAATACCTCTTCTGCCTTAACTCCAAACAGCACATCCCGCTGCAGAGGTACATCCAATAATTTGACCTCAACATGATCTGGTAAGTATATTCTTTTAACCAAGCATGCCTTCTAATGAAGGAGCCTGTAACTGCTGCTCTACAGGAGGCCTCTAAGGAATCAAACCCACATTGTAAAGTATGTTTTCCCACTTGTTCAGCTGCATGCAATAAATCCTGCATTTCTTTAAAGTTAGGAGGATCTGAATCTGGAAGCATCTTTTGTTTCAACTGAGACATCAAAAATTGCTGATATTTTGGCATGTGAAACTGGCAATTCAAGGCTCTCATTGCTAAAGTTGCAGACGTATATACCTTCTTTCCCCATCTGTCTAATGCTCTGGAATCTCTGTCAGAGGGAACTAGGTTTTTTGCTGATGAGGCCTTAATCCCTTTGGGTCCCTGAGAAATAGTTTCAGGGTCAGCAACAGGGCTTTTGTACAGAAATTTGTGAGAGTCAGGGACTCTAATATCTATCAAGTTTAACTGGGGCTGGGGGTAAGGAGTCAGGGTTTAAAGTGGATTCAGTGTACACATCCACAATATCTAAAACTGGCGGGATAGCAAGGGGTCTGTGTTGAGGCAATAAAAGGAAGTCTCTGAGCCTTTTCTTGGATTCTGAGTAATCCTGGCCTTCCCAATGGAAATGTTTCCTCACGGTATGTAAGGTCTCCCCAAAGGAGTAATCTTCAGGCGGAGAGGCTGATGGAATTGATTCCTCAGCATCAGAATCCTCATAAGGGGGTAAAGAAAATCCTAGGTCTGAGGAAATGGACACCTGGTCAGAGCATTCATAGTCTGCATCCTGTCTGGACCTTTTAACAGGAGGGGGATGGGACCACCTGATCAGGGTGATTAGGTCCTCGGCCATTTTTAGCATTTGTTTCTTAGGCATGGAAGCCTGTCCTGGAGAGAGTTTTGTTTGTTTCTTTGCTTTTAAGGGGGACTTAGACTTAGCAGAGGGTTTTAATGGTTAATTGGGTAGGTCTGAAAACACCCTCTGTAGCTGTGGATTGCTCAGCTACTTCGGTTCCCTCTGTAGGGTTAGGATCGGAAAGCTGAAAACCTAGTGCGTCCTAAGGCCCAGTCAGCTCCACGTGGGAGTCGGAGGCGGTATGTGGTTCTGTGGGAGCGGTCGTCAGGGGCTGCGTAGGTGCCTCGTTGAAAACCGGAGAACCGGCGACCGGCTTAAAAGAGGCCTCATAGTCAGGTTTGGGCCTCGGATGCCTGTCCTTGCGCTTTTTATGCATTGCGGTCGTCAGAAGTTCCGACGGCATGGTGTAATTGAATTTTCTGCCAAAATAATGTCAGGCAAAATCAAACAGACGTTTAATAGTGCGCTTGTTAAACCTAGCGCAAAACTGACAACCAGTGACGTCGTGGTCAGGGCCTAGGCATGGAATACAATAGGAGTGGAAATCCTTATGAGGTATTTGCTTCCCACAAGAAATACAATTATTAACTTTTACTGACATCGGTCTGAGGCAAGAAAAAGTTTCCCCAACGGGGTAGTTAGCTTTTTTAGAAGACTTCGGTTCTGGATTCTGAATGAAAATCTCAGGAGTCGGCCGACCGGCACTTGCGAACTGCTTCTGCTTCGGGCACTGCGCGGCAAAAAAGACTGGAGAAAATGGTGTCGGCTGCATCTTATATACCCCTGTCGCACTGATGTCAGGGAGGAGGCGACAGCAACCAACGCCAGACCAAGACTTTGGAACTCAGGCCGACTGGGGAACCGCCTGACGGCAGGATAACCCAAGTGTAATGACTGCAGCAGTGTAACACGATGAACAATGAAATTAAAAAAACAGAGTAAAGCGACCGATAGGGAATGGACACCTGATTCTAAAACATTTACTACTATGCAAAAATGTATACATCATTCAACAAAACAAACTGTTGAGTGTGCGCCAAAATTCTGACAGCAGGAGATAAGGCAGGGTTTAATGTATGACCCCTACCAACAAAAGAAACAATAAAAATCTTAAACAGAACAGGACAATGCAAGTTACCACATGCTCATGTAGTGCTCACTATTCAGCTGGGAAGAAGAAAAATAGGGAAGTATATGCATCAGTTAGGCAGGTTCAGCTGTGGGAGACAGTTGCTGTGAGATTACATTAGTAAAAATATATCAGATGTGGAATACGACAGCATGAGGAATATACCAGCATTTATTTCGAAACAGTACATTCCCTAACGATTATTCCTATTCTAACTACATTTTAAACCAGCTATTTCAGGATATCCCTTGGTATAAATGCAATGAGTAATACAAATACAAGGTAAAACAAAAATACCTTGGGTATAGGATCAAAGGGGATGCATAAAACATTGATGGTATAGAAACATTTGAAATATAATGGATAGGCCAGAAAGGGAACCTAACAACGTATTATGTGAGGGGCACTATTATATGTGTAGTAAAAATGCCTTTAAATGGTCACTCAAACTGGATGGAAGCATGGTATATGGAATATGGAATTCCTCGTATGAGAACAAATGAAATTCCACATGGAATAGTAAGAAATTTTAGGGAAAAAAAGTTTTAAAGATGATTTTGAAGACTTAGATTTTAAAGGTATGGCTCTAGGTGATAGGGTAATAGCAGGGGCAGGTATTTTTCCCTGTTATGAAGCACCCAAAACAACGTTTAAAAAAAAAAAAAGTAGCAAAACTACTAGAAAGCTTAGCTATTGCTACATATGGGGCTATTTCTGACATTACAGAAGAAATTATGGCAATGCGAACATTTGTACTGCAGCATTGCATGGCACTTGATTTTGTGTGTGTGTCACAGGGTGGGGTTGGTGCCCTCATAGGAGATGAATGCTGTACACATATTCCAGACAAGTCAATTAAAATACATTTAAGCAGAACAGCGGAGGTATCTGAAAAATCTAGGAAAACCTGGAGCAGTGATTGGATAAGTGGGTTGTTTTCAGGATGGTGGGGCACCATCATCACTGCCACATTAGCTATCATCATAATATTCCTGATAATGATTAAGTACATCTACATAAAAGTGTGTGAACAAAACTGTTAATCAAGTTTCCACTATAAACATGACTGGCAATGCAAATTATATTAACAAAGAAAAATGCTTTTGTTGTAAACATTTTTGTTAATTTTAAAATGAAAAGGAGGGGGTTGATGGATATGATATCAAATTAACATTTTCACCTGGTTTACATGTATAAAACATTGTATGAAAAAGTCAAAGCTAAAAGTGCTACGTGAAGGATCTAATGTACTCGGCAGCTAGAGGACAAATATGTCCGGCTCAGCAATATAATCATGCTCAAAATATGCAGTAAACAAAGTAATAAATCTCATTACAGCCGAGTGTGCTTCTAGGCATTTCTGCATTTACCTCCTACTGCACCTCTAGGTATCAAATCTTGTTTGTTCATATTTACATTAACTGCAAAACCATGCTACGTAAAAGGTATCAGAATATTTTACCTTGAAGCATTCATGATGGCGCATACAACTGTACTGACATTTGACCTCTGTCAATCAGTTTATGTTACAACTGTAACTAAAGCTAAAACTTCATTTTTTTAAAGGCTCGAGCCACACCCATTGGGAGTTAAAGGTACATATTCAAGAGAGCTGTACTGGAGGGAACGGAGTTAAGCCAGCAACATGGCTATGGGCTTAAAAAACACTGCATCCTGTGAGAAATGATCAAGCTGCATAAGTACTTCTGAGTTACTGCATAATGACCAACATATATTTATAAGGAAATAATTGACAGAAATGAGGATACGGTGGTCCTTGAGAAAGGGAACAAAAGAGACTTCACAAGAAATGCATCTAATGACCTACAAGAAAATAGAAACTGGTGGGGTAAAAATACCAGCCGCAGACATGCACAGTGTCAAGAAAGGAGAGCTAAAAGACTACACCAAAAACTGCATTATTTTAGGACATTTCTCTAGTGCAGAGACATTAAATGGAAGAGCAAGAATTGACATCCATGCAATGCTGAAATGATATAACCTTGAAAGCAGTGTTTGGTTGGCAATAATAAATACAGTTTAGTATGAAGACAGTTGTAAAGAGTCAGTCTGTCTGCTATTTCACCACTATCGACATGATGAAGTGGTTCAAAAGAAGATTGTTAACTTTCCCAGCACAAAGTTAAGATCCCAAAAGCTATCAGTTTTCTAAGAGGCCTAATTTAAAGAACCCCTTTAAAAACTGTTTTACTAAAAACAGAGAATAAAGGGAAGGATCTACGGGCAGGGATGTTGAAATGGCTACCAGATGCACCTCATAAGATGAATAAGAGAAGCCAGAGGAAAAAACTCAATTACAGAGCCAGTGGTACTTAATATTAATCTCTGGCAAGACACTGGTTAATTGGCTCGGTACAGTTAAAATCTTTTCCACTTGTGAATATAAGACTTCCTAGTACAAGGTTTTCTTGTCTCCTTTTCTACCTGCTGCACATTCCCATTAAAGAGGTACCTAAAAGGTATAAAAAATTTAGCAATCCAGGCAGTTAATTAAAGCTGTTTGAGAGTGGGGGTGCATTAATCTCTCCTTGTCTTATACGAGTAGGTCCAGTCTGTGAGGAAGCTTGTGGTAATTGTTTTTGGCCAATTACATAGAGAGAGAGAACCAATCTTGCCTGGGCTAAAAAGAGAGTCATCACAATGACTTCTTAAGAGTCCTCACTCTTCAGAATTATCCTGCATCAACGGAAAGAGAGGGGGGATGCATAAAGGAACTTTCCCAATTACTGAAATGAAAATGCATCCGTTTTCCAAACTTGCTTGCGAGCAGCCCTGAATCAGAATTTGTTCAGCTGTCTGTTTAAAAGGAAGTAAAAAGATCTGAGGTGCTCCCTAAAACTGGATTAATTCCTGGAACACCCCCTCTTTCAATCGTGTCTATCACTACATTTTGTTCTGACTGTATGTAAGATGCTTTGGAGGGTTAAGGAATGCTGTACAGTTACCCTGAAAGCCATCAGCCAAGGATAAGATCTGATGCCCCCCTGTTTATGTGCCATATGATTGTGGTATTGTCTGTAATCACCTGAAGTGGTCCAGGAAACCATAGGCGATGAACAGATTTCAAAGCAAGAATCACAGCCCATCATCTTTGACGTGTGCGCTTTGGTCTGCCAAAAACATTCTACAGGTCCAACACCTTTAACCCCCTAGAAACGGCTCCTTAAGCAAAATAGTAATCTGTGCTTATTGACTGGCTTGGGGGTCTGAGGAAAAAAGGGGAAACCTGGATTTATTTCTGTTTGCTGCCACCACCAATGCAGTTCCTTTCTGACAAATCCCAAATCTGAAATTCCAGAGAATGCAAATGTTGGGTCCATTATATGTTTTTAGACATCACTGGATTGTTCTTGTGTGTGGCCTAGCAAGATGAATCATGTGGATCCCAGAATCTGTGAACACAAAGGATCCCAAGAAACTCTCTTGCATAAGTCAGACTGCTTGGAAAAGCTTGGAAAGTTTCCAAATACAAGTCCAACTTTTCCTGGCTAAGAAAAGCCATTTTGCTGAGAGAAATCAAAGACAACCCAAAAGCAATCTTGTGCGACTGAGTCAAGGGGGATTATTGTACAACCCCAGACTGGTAAGGAGAGCTGAAGCCCTCATTATGGACTCTTGACATTTCGGAAAAGACTCTGCAAAACATAAGTCATCTAAATAAGGAAATACATGAATACCATGCAGCTTGCAATGAGCTAACACCACAGCTAGACACTTTGTAAACACCCTTGGAGCTGAAGATAACCCAAAGGGTAATGCAGAAAACTGAAAACGCAGAATCAGACAAACTGAGAAATTTCCGGAAGCCTGTGACTATGGGGAATGTGGGTTAGCATTTTGAATTTTGGCACTTTCTCACGCAGATGGAGGAAGGCAAGATCTAAAGCAAATGTCCATGAAAGCTCTTTCTTGGGAATGAGAAACATTCAAGAATACAAGCCTTTGCCCCTTCGACTTATAGGTATTAGTTCTATGAATTCTAGGGTGAGCAAATGTTAAAGAACCTGAGGAAATTAAAAGTTATGTACTCACCATAACTAGGCATGTGTTGTCCATTTTCATTCTTCCTCAACTCGTGGGTTCACATCAGATCCTCTGATCTGACTCAGACCCATATCCTAGACTTCAGATCTGATTCTTGAGCTCCTCCCACTACCAACAATACCTTTAGCCCATCCCCATTACCTCAGACGTTGATGCCATTACCCCATACAGCTTAACAGAACTAGAAAAGGACAACAGAAAAAGGAAGGGCTCAAGCCCAGAGCTGTAGGTTCCAAAACACAATCCTATAGCTTTCTCCTGAAACATGAATGATGGGGATGGCTGGGAAGGAAGTTGAGGAAGAATGAAAATGGGCAACACAGATGCCTAGTTATGGTCAGTACATAACTTTTAGATCTTATGTTGCCCTTTTCACTCTTCCTCAACTCATTGGACAGAGTCCTCCCAGCTATGGTGATCTTGTGTGGCCCTCATGGAAGGATATTCCAGAGTACCACCGGACCAAAGGCGGCTCTGTTTCTAGAAATATCCAATTTGTAAGGAGTAACAAAGGTATGAGCATTGGACCGTGTGGCTGCAGTGCAAATATCAATAGATGCTCCTGACCAAAAGGCAGATGAAGCAGCTATGGCCCTGGATGAATGAGCCTTGGGAGGTTTGGGTAAGGTTGTGCCTTGTTGAGAACAGATTGAAGAAATACAATCTGTAATCCATTTACCTAGAATGAACTTAGAGACTGGGAAACTCAGCCTTTTTTGGTGAGAGAGAGAGAGGTGACCAGACTCTAATTTATTTTATTCTGTGAACATAAAAATGTAACTCCCTGTGTACATAAAGAAGATGAAGCATGTACTTTATTTGAAAAATTTGGAAAGACTGGTAAATGAACAGATTAATATTTTCAGAAGCCACTTTGGGTAAAACGAAGGGTTTGTTCATAAAAAAACTTATCTTTATGAAAAATAATGTAATGGGGTTTTGAAGGAAGCCTGGAGTTCAGATATTCTCTTTGCAAAAGTAATGGCTACTATACTTTGTTGTGTCTTTCGGCTTTTCCCAGTTAGGGATCGCCTCAGTGGAACTCCGGTCCGCTAATGATTGGCAGTAGATTTTTACGTGCCGAGTTGCCGGCCCTGACGCATAACCTACAAAGAAGGTATGCCCATTCACACGTCTCCACACAGAAGACACTCTAGCTGAGAATCGAATAGGACGTCTTACTGTGGGGCGACAACGCTACCGCAGCACCACCACCACATAACAGTTTTAGCTGAAGGTTCAATAGGTTTCTGAATTACACCTTGCAGCACAACTAAAAACCCAAGGAGGCGAAGGATCCTTCATATTTGGTGGTCTGAAGAAAAACACCCTTTAGGAATGCTTTACATAATTTGGACAAAACCAATGAATAATTTATGTCTCCTGTGTGAAAATTAGAAAAAAAAGTTATGCACTCACCATAATGTTCTACCTGTGTCTATTTTCATTCATTATCAACATATGGATTCGGATCAGACTTGCCACTATTTTCATCTCGTGGTAGCCTACAAACCCTTCACCTCCTCTCTATCCACAATGCCCCACTCCTACTCACTTCAAATAATACGAGAGCACTTTATAAGCTCGAAATACTGAAATGTCGAATTACAGAAACTCTAGCTCAAAGTGGAAGGATCGGAAGATAACAACCCCAGAAGCACGAAATTCAAAATCTCAAATGCCGGAGATTTTGAATTAGCGGTTCTGGTGTTGCGCTGTGTTCATGGATTTAAGTAAGTGTTTATGTTTAAGGGTGTTGGGTAGGGGCTGTAGTGTGCGCTAGTGTGTGTTGTTACTGTGATGTGTGCACACGAGAGGAATGTAGTTTGTGTGGTGGTGTTTCGTATGTGTATGTAGTGCGACCTTGGAGTTAGAATATTTAAGTAGGGGGGGTGTGGGAGGTGCAGGGGTGCTTGCCCCCTGCATATCATAAGGGTAGGTGTCTGTGCTTGTTTAGTTGTGTGTGTGTGTGTTGTATTGGTGTTTAAAAGTGTTGGGAGTTTTAATTTCGTGGTTTTGTGGTTTCGGGATTTAGGCTTTCGCGGTGTTGGGGTTTTTGGATCTTCCACTGTATGGGCTCGAGATTCTGAAATTTGAGATTTCAGAATTTCGAGCTTATAAAGTGAATCCAATAATACATATAGCATGAAAGAAAACTACATACAGAGACCATCACTGGAGACCACGCCGTAAGGTATTTAAGTTGTCCTTATCAACTATCAATTATGCTAACTTGAGATTCTCAGCGATGAATTGCAAGCTATCAAACTTGGTTGCATATATATTATACATAAATCCTGCACAATGCTTACATGGTAAATAAGTAGTATATTTAGATATTTTAATGATTGTTTATGTATATTTTTATTTTGTTGTTACAAGATTTTATATTGCTGTATTTTGTTATATTTTATTATATGTTTTGTAAGTTCAATGAATTATGTGGCTTTAAAACAAAAACAAAATAGCTGAATGGTGACGAACCATTTTGATTAAATTGATAAATTGATTAATTGTTTAATTGATCTATTAGACAGAATACTCAGTATATAAATATGGAATAGAATGAATTAATTTATAAACCTGAAGAAGCGTACCTTGGCAGTACGTGAAAGCGCTTGTTGTTTCGATAATAAATATAATATTTTTATCATCGTGGTGACTTCTACTTTATTTTGTTTGCTGCTACGTGGATCTCTTTTTTGGTGGAAGTCCTTGGAAGGTAGCGTCCTGTCTACATTTATTACCTTCGTCATTTTTTGGAATTCCCTACCTCCACACGATGGAAACATCTATAATTGAACTGGATTATAATCCTGAAATTAGGAGCAACACCAGAGAATGGAATAACATTTTTCATCAACGTGACAATCCATTATTGAATTTAGAATTACATCTTCCTACCACCTTAAGGAAAACAGGTACTGTGGAGAATTTTAGAGAATTTTATAATGGCCTTAGAGAACTTGAAAATGAATTATATAAATTATACAGACTAATATGGCAGAGAAGGCATCTAGAGGCTTGCCTTCATTTCCATGTGATACCTCGGGGGGATGCGAATTTTATGCATGCCCACATATGGAGATAGTCACCTTGAACTTCTGAAAAAATGGCAACAGTTGAACATAGATTCCAGTAATCAATATATAAGACTTTTAATTGATTACTTTACTCCTATTGAAAATGAGCTAGTTACAAAAGTAGAGGATTTGCACAAAGATCTGCTAAATCAGTACAAAGGAGAAACCTATGAGAAAAAACTTGATGCAATGTTTGTACAAGTCATCGCGTATAGTGATAGACTGCAGCAACTCAAACACAAAAAATTACAAAGAGACTACCATGATTTTTTATTTGGACAAATTTTTGTTTGGCCCAAATATGGAGATCAATTTAATGCTCGATCAAATCATCTGTCCCATGCTGATAACACCTCTATTAACACAATGGATTCTTCGGAGCCTTTGAATTTGGTTAACATGGAAATGACGACATCGTCAAGTACCGGGAAGCAAGATGAGTTGCCAGTAAGTGAAACACCACCACCGAACCAACAGGCTCTAAAGGAACCACTTTCTCTTGGAGCAAGACCTAAATCTGGTACAGGTTCAACCTTGAATACTTTTTTACCGTTACCAGTAGAATACAGAACCCGAATATCGTCGCGGTCCAACAGTCGAGGAAGAAGAAAAAGGAAATACTTGGGGGAAATCACCGAAGTAAGGAGAAAGAACAGGAATTGAGGCAACTTGTCTTTAACTTCTCGAGTTGTGAACTGACCATACATGAACTAGATCTCTTGAACAAAGGACTTTCCTTTATTCCATCTCAAGGTAGCAACCTTTCAGAAATTCTTATTGACTTGTGCCTTTTTGTAAGAAATTTAACACTAAAATTACTGTTTAAAGATGCCAATACGCCTAATTTTTATACTGGTGAACAATTCAAATGTAAAGGTATGTTCATACCTACCCTTTTACCTAATGTCAATTGCTTTGTAAGATTATGTGAACAAGACTTATATGAGTATTTTTCTAAAGGTAAATCCAAGCATGTATTTCACAATCTAAATGCAACTGAAAAACTTCTGCTTAAAAATCTTCAGCAGGATGGGAATTTAGTATTCAAACCAGCTGATAAAGGTGGAGGCATAGTGATAATGGACTCCACCTTATATAATAAGTTAATGCTTGACATGCTGAATGATGATATTGTTTATAAATATACAGAACATAAGCAATTAACATGTATTGTAAAACAGATTCATGACACTCTTTATGATCTTTTAATGTGTAGACAAATCTCGAAGGAACTATATGAATACTTCCCTACTTGATTCCCCTCTTATTCCCGTGATTAAAGGCCTTCCCAAGGTACATAAAGGGGTTTTCCCCCCTCCTTTACGACCAATAGTGTCTGGTGAAAAGTGGATAACTGAGAATATGTCCCGCTATATTGAATCCAAATTAGGACTTTAGCTAGAAACATACCTACTATCTTAAAGGACACCCATGAATTATTAAAAGATCTGCAGACCTTAACCATAGAAAATGTTATACCCCCCATCAACTATTCTGGTATCATTAGATGTCAAAAATCTCTTTACTACTATTCCCAATGAATATGGGATTTAGGCTATCAGGGAATTTATACATGCAGATGGAACACTTGATAATGCCTCTCAAATGTTGATCTGTACATTACTAGAGATGGTCTTAAATAATAACATCTTTTTATTTCAAGACAGTGTATATACACAGACCTGGGGGAGTAGCCATGGGCACCCCCTGTGCGAATTCTTATGCCAACCTAGTGATGTACCAGTGGGAGTGTAGATTTTTGTTTGATAGTGCATTTTTCAAACATATTATACTATACAGACGCTTTGTAGATGATATACTAATACTTTGGAAAGGAGATGATGAACTATTGAAACATCTGGTTCCTTACCTAGAATCTACAACTGACTTCTTGAGATTCACTATAGAGAAGTCTATAACTAAGATAGATTTTCTAGATGTTACTATCCTTAAACAGGTGGATGTTACAATTTCCACTACTCTATTTTGGAAACCATGTTGGAGAATTGCAATACTACATTATAACAGCATGCATCCACGCCACATATTTCCGAATACTGTTAAGAGCCAATTTTTGAGAGTATCTCGTCTGTGCAGTAACAATAAAGATAAGAGACATGCACATAAATTCTATAGAGGGGTTCTTTATTGACAGGGGATATTCTAATTCCCTGATTAAGGAAATAAAATGTCAAACTTTCTGTCCTAAATCTCAGATCAATGAAGGACAGACAACTAAAAACATATATAAAATTCATCGGCATGATATCAAGGTAGCCTTTACAACCAGATATACCAATGATATCAAACATATTAATATAATTAGAAAAAACTGGAAGATACTATTATTAGATACACAAGTGGCAGAGATTGTTGGTAATAAACCTGTTTTTAGATATAGGAATAGCAAAAATTTGAAAAGATTACTGTGCAACGATAAATTAAATAGATCGATATTGGACTCTAGACAGTCTCTGAGACATGGAACATTTCCATGTAACAGATGCAATATGTGCAATTTTATCTCTAGAAATCAACAATTTACTGTACCACATCAGGATTATACATTTGTACCTAATTTTTATGCAACTTGTAATTCAAAGAACTTAATATATTTGGCTACCTGTGTTACATGTGAGGCATATTATGTAGGGTTAACATCTAGGAGGTTAAAAGATCGTATATACAACCATAGTTATGACATGAGAAAATGGTATTAACAAATGCTTTAGCCAAACACAGACATGCATTTCATGACCATGACTTTAAATTTAGGGTACTACAGATAGTGAGTGAAAGTAAACGCAAAGGCGATAACATGGGCTACTTAGAGTTAGTTGAATTAAATTGGATTCTAAGGCTGAGGGCACACATTGAACCAGGGCTTAATTGGGCTGTAAGTATTAAGCCAGTACTAGCTAGACGTAGATGAATAATGGGTACTGGTTTTTATCAACAAGAACCATATTATAACATCGGAGATATATATAGGTAGATAGGCTCTACAAGTACCTTTGACATGCTAAACACTTGTGTTTTTTGTGTTCTGATATATAATAATAATTTTTAAGTTGAAGTTGTAAGTGTTATATTTGGGATTATAAAGATATTATCTATTTCAACATTATGCCCTTTAATGCTGTTATATCAACTATCAATTATGCTAACTTGAGATTCTCAGCGATGAATTGCAAGCTATCAAACTTGGTTGCATATATATTATATATAAAATCCTGCACGATGCTTACATGGTAAATAAGTAGTATATTTAGATATTTTAATGATTAATGTTTATGTATATTTTTATTTTATTTTGTTGTTACAAGATTTTATATTGCTGTATTTTGTTATATTTTATTATATGTTTTGTAAGTTCAATGAATTATGTGGCTTTAAAACAAAAACAAAATAGCTGAATGGTGACGAACCATTTTGATTAAATTGATAAATTGATTAATTGTTTAATTGATCTATTAGAATACTCAGTATATAAATATGGAATAGAATAAATTAATTTATAAACCTGAAGAAGCGTACCTTGGCAGTACGTGGAAGCACTTGTTGTTTCGATAATAAATATAATATTTTTATCATCGTGGTGACTTCTACTTTATTTTGTTTGCTGCTACCTTGCAGCACAACTAAAAACCCAAGGAGGCGAAGGATCCCTCATATTTGGTGGTCTGAAGAAAAACACCCTTTAGGAATGCTTTACATAATTTGGACAAAACCAATGAATAATTTATGTCTCCTGTGTGAAAATTAGAAAAAAAAGTTATGCACTCACCATAATGTTCTACCTGTGTATTTTCATTCATTATCAACATATGGGTTCGGATCAGACTTGCCACTATTTTCAGCTCGTGGAAGCCTACAAACCCTTGACCTCCTCTCTATCCACAATGCCTCACTCCTACTCCCTTCAAATAATACGAGAGCACTTTATAAGCTCGAAATACTGAAATGTCGAATTACTTACAGAAACTCTAGCTCAAAGTGGAAGGATCGGAAGATAACAACCCCAGAAGCACGAAATTCAAAATCTTAAATGCCAGAGACTTTGAATTAGCGGTTCTGGTGTTGCGCTGTGTTCATGGATTTAAGTAAGTGTTTATGTTTAAGGGTGTTGGGTAGGGGCTGTAGTGTGCGCTAGTGTGTGTTGTTACTGTGATGTGTGCACACGAGAGGAATGTAGTTTGTGTGGTGGTGTTTCGTATGTGTATGTAGTGCGACCTTGGAGTTAGAATATTTAAGTGGGGGGGTGTGGGAGGTGCAGGGGTGCTTGCCCCCTGCATATCATAAGGGTAGGTGTCTGTGCTTGTTTAGTTGTATGCGTGTGTTGTATTGGTGTTTAAAAGTGTTGGGAGTTTTAATTTCGTGGTTTTGTGGTTTCGGGATTTAGGCTTTCGCGGTGTTGGGGTTTTTGGATCTTCCACTGTATGGGCTCGAGATTCTGAAATTTGAGATTTCAGAATTTCGAGCTTATAAAGTGAATCCAATAATACATATAGCTTGAAAGAAAACTACATACAGAGACCATCACTGGAGACCACGCCGTAAGGTATTTAAGTTGTCCTTTGAATCCTCACTTATCTATGGACAGGGTGTAGGTGGTGGGGAGTTGAAAACAGACGAACGTTATGGTGAGTACATAACTTCTTTATCTGATGTTGTCAATTTTCATTCACCATCGACATATGGGACTGAGTCTCCAGCTACCTCAGCTCTGGGTGGCCCTAAGGAAGGATGTTCCTAATAATGGCCAAACCAAAGTCTAATCCTCCCCTCGAGACCAGATCTAATTTGTAGTGGCTGATAAAGGTATGTGGATTTGACTAAAGCAGATGCGCAAAAGTACAGTTGTGCACACTTACCATAAATGTAGATGTTCATAGACAAGTACTAGGCTATTGGCCCGAGGACCTATACAAGCCTAGCCAAACGGTACCCTGGCTTTTGCCACCCAAGAAAATTATTTTCCTGTGCCCCTGTCAAGCAGAGCCGCAGAGATGATCCCCGGGGTGAATTTCCTACCTCCCATCCAATCATCAAGATTTTTCTTGAAGAGTGCCAATGAGGAGCTTTGTTTGATATAGACAGGTAGTTTGTTCCAGAGTATGGGAAGTCTCTGGGACAGGAATCTATCCCTCCAGCATGTTCTGTTTATTGTGGTGACAAGGTTTAGGTCCCTAGAGCGTGTAGCTCAGAGGGATTGGGATTTCTTTAAGTGGAGCATGTCCAACAGCTCTGGGTTTGACAGCTTTGTACGTTAGGCAGAGATCGCTTCTGAGTAGGCGATATGCGACAGAGTAAAGCTAGAGTTATTTTTAGACTGTCTTCGTAGGGCATCTGTTTGAGGCCGGTAATCCACTTTGTGAGTGTATTCACTGCTGCAGTCATCACACTTGGGTTATCTGCCTGCAGGTAGCCCTCAATCACCCAGAATACTAGAGTCTTGGGATTTCTGCTTCGGATGCTGCCGCCTCATCCATGACGTCGGTGGTATAAAACATGCAGCCAATGCCAATGCATCAGTTTTTCATGCCCCAGATGTCAGGGGACCCCAAAACAGGAAGCAATCAAAAGGTGTGGAACACCTCCAGTAAAAAGTAAATACCATTTCCATAAGATATGGTCAACAAAAGAGGATAGGTAGAAAGTATAGAAAGACAGGGGGCTGGAGGGAGGGTAACTAGGACTGCAACAGTGAATACACCCGAACATCTACATTTATGATAAGTGTACACAACTGTACTATGTTCTTTGTGTTTCACTGCTGCAGTCATCATACTTGGGTTGATTCCCAAAGCTGAGGAACGGTGGAGGCAGTCGAAGTAGTAGGGCTGGCTAGCAGGCCTTGTAAGACTGCTGTGGCAAATCCAGCTCTGAATCTGGAAAAGATAGGTAATTGGTAATGATTGGTGAAGGTGTGCACAGAACTCTTAAGTTGCAGCTTCTAGGATGTTCCTGGTAGGGACTCCCCTGAGAAAAGCTGTAGAGGTTGAGGTAGCCCTAGCGGAATGAGGCCTGATCACCTGTGGGATAGGTTTTCCATGGTGTTTGTAGCAGAAATGGATGTAGTGTGCTATCCATTTAGAAATGGATAGTTTCAAAATGGCCTTGCCCTCTGCCCCTGTAGCAAAGCTGACCAGCAGCTGGTCAGATTTTCTGAAAGGTTTAGTCATGTCAAGCTAGAACCTGAGCTGCCTGCGCATGTCCAAGGAGTGCAGGATCCTTTCCCCTTTATTCTAAGGATTAGGAAAAAAGGTTGGCAAATGGATGGCTTGGTTTAAAGCCACACTGGATACCACCTTGGGCATAAAAGATGGGTTAGTCCCGAGGGAAATCCTGTCTGCATGGAAGAGAATGAAGTATTCCACAGCCATAAGGGCCTGTAACTCAGACACTTCTTGCTGAAGTGAAGGCTAGCAGCAAGGCTGTTTTCCAAGAGAATAATTTTAACTCTGCTGTAGCAGCAGGCTCAAAAGGGGGAAGCGTGAGCTTCTCTAGTACAAAGTTAAGGTCCCAGGAAGGAGTGGGAGCTCTCCTTGGGGGTTTTAAATTGTTAGCTCCTCTCAGGAACTGTTTGATCAGAAGGTGAGAGAAGACGGATGGCTCAGTATTGTAATGAGATAAGATGGCAGAGGCATGAATCTTAATTGATTAGAAGGAGGCACCTTTGTGGAGCAGCTCTGCTAGGTAATCTAGGATTTGAGACAAGGAGGACACTGCTGTGTCCTTCTATTTAGACTGGCTCCAAAAACATTATTGATTCCACTTTTCTGAATAGGGATTTCCTAGTACTGGGCCTTCTGGCCTCAAGGATAACATCCAGCACCTGTTTGCTGAGGGGTGCTGGCGATGTATTCAGGGAATAAGCCAGGCTGCCAGGTTCAGGGTTTGCAGCTAAGGATGCAAAATCTGTCCCTCCTGCTGGGACAGCACAGAGGGGGGGGGGGGGGCTGTTGTAGGTGACAGGGTGGCACTATTGTCAGACTGTGTAGGAGTGGGTACCAGTGCCAACGTGGCTAGTCTGGGGCAATAAGGATTGTCTTTGGCCTTTCCTGTTTGATCTTGAGGAGTACCTTTGGAAGGAGGGGCACAAAGGGAAAGGCATAGATTGAGAGGTTTTCCAGCTTGGCTGTGGGGAATTCTGGTGCAAAATTTGTTTAGTTGATGGTTCTGGGGGGACGCAAAGAGGTCCACCTCTGGTGCCCCCCCCCCACCTGTGTATTAGAAGCTTGAATGAGTTTGCTTCCAGTTTCCATTCATGTGGGTCCATTAGATTTCTGCTTAAGTCTGCCAGTGAATTTTGTTTGATGGCAGGAATTGAGCTTTCAGTTGCACTTGGTTGCTTAAGGCTATGTTCCACAGAGTCATGGCTAACCTGCAGAGTGGGTAGGAGTGAGTTCCCCCTTGTCTGCTTATGTACCACATAACTGTGGTGTTGTCTGTCTTTATCAGGAGTTGTCCTGGCAGGATAACGTATTTGAAGGCTGTCAAGTGCATTCTGTACAGCTTGCATTTCTTTTTGATCGCTATGCAGGTGAATTCGTCCTGGACTCCATTTGCCTCGAATGCATTTGTCTGTCATGTGAGCCCCCCCATGCATAGTCTGATGCATCTGTTGTCACAGTTTGGATGGCCGGGAGTTGTGAGAAAAGGAGTCCCTTGTTGTGGCTGCAAGCCTCTGCCCACCAAAAGAACTCTGTCCTTAGGCAAGGAATGATAGGAATTACTGCTTCCAGGTCCTGGGAATGTTGACACCAGAGACTTTTTAAGTACCATTGGAGTTTCCTCATATACAGTCTTGCATATGGAATCAGTAGAATACATGAGGCCATGAACCCTTGGGTTTGCAGTATTTTTCTTGCAGATAGCTGGGTTTGGGTGGCAGGGAGTTTGAAATAAGTTGTCAAATAAACCTGCTTTTCTGGAGTGAGGAATGCCGTCTGGGAAGTTGTGTTCAAGCTTGCTCCCAGGAATACAATCCTTTGGCTGGGTACCAGATGTGATTTTTTTTACCTTGATGGTATAACCCAGAGAAGTTAGGAGTCTCTTTACAAATGTCAGGTGCTGAAGTAGCAATTCCGGACTGTCCGCCTGAATCAGGCAATCATCCAAGTATATTTCTCTGTCTGCAGTAAGCAATGGCTGGAGCCAGGTACTTTGTGAATACCCTGGGCGCAGTAGATAAGCCAAAGGGAAGTGCATTGAGCCTGCCCTGAAATGTAGACATTTCCTGCAAAATTCCCTTCTGGGGATGTGCAGATAAGCTTCTTTTAAGTCTAGGGTGACTAGCCAGGAGTCCTTGGCTAGCATAGGAAGGAGCTGTTGGAGTGTAAGCATTTTGAATTTTCTTACCACCAGGAAGGTGTTTAGGATTGACCGATCCAGAACAGCGCGCCAAGAGTTCTCTTTCCTGGGCACTAGGAACAGCCTGGAGTAGAAACTCTGTCCCTTTTGCTCTGTTGGCGCAGGTTTAATAGCCCTGATACTGAGAAGAGAAAGTACTTGCTTTTGGGCCTCTGTCCACTGGTTTGGAGGAAGGTCTGGCAATCTGCTTGGGGTTGGCAGAGAGTGGAAATAGAATCTGTATCCCTGGGATACAATGTTTAAGACCCATTGGTCCTGGGTAATATACTCACAGTTTTTTGCATGCAGGGCGAGTTTTCCTCCTAGGGGTGCAAGTACTTGGGCATGGCTGGGAAGGGTTAAGGACAAGTCGTCGTGAACTTTTTCCATAGGGGGGGTGGCTTACCACTCCCAGTTTTTGAGGAGGGAGCACTCCATTGTTTAGATCTGTGCATATCCTGGGACAGTAGTCTTTGTGGTCTGTTGCCCCTGGGTTTGGGCTGAAACGGTCTGGAAGGGACTGGAAAGGACCAATTTTTTGAAGGCCAATGCCTACTGAATCTAGGTGGCTGTACCTGTAAGAAATCTAACAGCTTGCATGGATTTAGCTTTTTCTTCCATCTTTTTAAGAAATACTTCTGCTTTAGAGCCAAACATTCTTGGTTTAATGTAGCATCAAGAAATTTTGCCTTGACATGGTCTGGCAAGATTTGTTCCTTCAGCCAAGCATACCTTCTCAGAACAGACTCAGTGACAACAGCCCTGCAAGACGCTTCTAAGGCATCAAAACCACACTGCAAAGTATAGTATGTTTACCAACTTGGTTTGCAGAATGCATTAAGTCTTGTAAGTCCTTAGTTTCTGCATAGGAATCAACAACATTTTTTGTTTAATTAGATCAATAATATGCTGGCTGGTACCTCAGCAAGTGAAAGTGGCAATTTAAAGCCCTGATGGCAAGAGATGCAAAGGTTTATACATTCTTATTCCATCTGTCTAGAGCCCTAGAATCCCTGTCCGAAGGGGTAGGGTTTTTGGCTGCAGAAGCCTTAATACCTTTAGGTCCCTGGGAAATGGTCTCTGGATCCGCAGTGGAATTTTTAGAGAGAAATTTGTGGGAGTCAGGTACTCTGTATAGTATCTGTCAGGCTTTCTAGGAGCAGGTGGTAAAGTATCAGGGGTACTGCTGGATTCCATGAAGACATCTACAACATCCAAGACAGGGGGAATAGCTACAGGGCTATGCTGAGCCAAGTCTAAAAATTCCCAGAGTCTCTTTTTGGACTGTGGGTAGTTCCTGGCATTCACAGCAGAAATGCTCTCTTAGGGTATATGCAAGGTTTCACTGAAAGAAAGTTCCTCCGGGGGGGGGACTGACGGAATTGATTCCTCTGCATCTGAGTCCTCATAGGTAGTTAAGGGTATGTCCTGATAATCACAGGAATCGCAGTCATCAGACTTATGGTCGGAGGAATCTGAAGGAAAATCAATTCTTTGTCTTTTAGAGGGGAAAGGCTGGCTTCCCCTAATTAAAGTGATAAGATCTTCAGCCATTCTAAGCATTTGTTTCTGTGGCATGGGAGCTTAAGAATCTGCTTTGGTCGGTTTCCTAGGCATAGTGCAAACTCTGGGTCTGAGAACTTCGGTAGATTTAGTCATTAACAAAGTAGTCTGTTTAATACAAATGTTGGAAGGTCCGAATACACCCTCAGAAGCTGGTGCCTGCACAGCGGCTCCGGACCCATCCAAGGTAGAGACATCTGCAGGTTCCATAGTCGAAGAAGCATTTCTCAGCATACCGGACTCCGAATGGGTCTCAGTAGAGGCCTGCGAATCTGTAGAAGCGGGTAAAGTGCAGTTATGTACACTTTCCATAAATGTAGATGGTTCAAGTGTATTCACTGTTGCAGTCATTACATTTGGGTAATCTACTGGCAGGTAGCCCTCAGTCGGCCTGATTAACAAAGTCTTGGGTCCTGCGTCTGTTGCTGTCCCTTCTTCCATGACGTCAGGTCGTCAGGGTAACATGCAGCCAATGCTTTTTCATCAGTTTTTCTTGCCTCAGATGTCAGGTGCCCCCCCTAATGGGGAGCAAAATAAAATTAAAAACACAAAAGTATACCTCCAACCAAAAGCAAATACACCAAAAAGGCTTTTAAGCATAGTAAAAGAAAGTAGAGGTATAGAAAGAGAAAAACAGACTATGACCTCCCTTGATCTAGATGAGAATCCCTTCATGATAAGGTGGGCAATGTAGAAGGTCTTCCTAACTACTTTAGCTACATGGGTGTCGAATGACAGACTACTATCAGCCTGGATCCCCAGGTCCCTGATAACTTCTTCTGTACTCAGTGGATTGCCACCTATTTGGTAGCTAGGGGTAACCTTGTTTTTCCCGAAGGGTATGACTATGCATTTTTTGGCATTTAACTTTAGGCCATGGCTCTGGCACCAGTTATCCGTTTCTGTGAGACCCTTCTGAAGGATATCTGTGTCAGATGTGTTTTCTACTATGGCGCCCAGTTTGCAGTCATCTGCAAACTTTGTCAGCCATAACCCTCCTGTGTTTGCTTGTACTTCGGAAAAGTAGATGCCAAACAAGAGTGGGCCCAGGACTGAGCCCTGTGGTACACCACTTGTGACAGGCTTTGAGTCTGACATGGCGCCAGCAACTCTGACCCTGTGGGTTCTGTCACTCAGCCAGTTTGCAACCCATCTTGTGATGTATGGGTTAACATTTAAGCTGATGAGTTTTTCAATGATACCCGAGTGGGGTATTGTATCAAAGGCCTTCGCCAGATCGAGGTAGGCTGTATGGACTGCCTTTCCTCATCAATGGCTTTGGTGACTGTTTGAAAAAGTCAACCAAGTTTAGAAGGCATGATCTGCCTTTGACAAAGCCAAACTGGGATGGATCCAAAGTCTGCAAATTCCCTATGTCTTTATTTATGAGGTCCATTATGATCCTCTCCGTGGCTTTGCAGATAAGGCTTGTCAAGCTAATGGGCGGTAATTTCCAGGGTCGGTGGAGGCACCGCCTTTGTGAAGTGGGACCACAGTTGCAGTGCGCCACTCCTGGAGTGCGTATCCAGAGGTAAGACTATGATTAAACAGCTGTCCTGGCTGTGGGTTTAATTCCTCGTTGTGTTCGCGGTGCACACAGCCTGGATCACCATCAGGTCCCATGGATGCTGTGTTTTTGCTTTGAGAGAGCAGTTCTCACTTGGGCGTTGGAGATGTTTGGGGGCTGCAATCGCTTGGTATAGATATCTTTCCTTTGGGGAGGGGAGAAGTTTGCACTGAACCTGTCAGCCAGTATGTTGGCAATGTCTGTAGGATCAGTAATCTTCACATCATTTTGAACTAGTTCTGAGCATATCTGGGAGTTTCCTCCCAGGTTTCTAACATAGCTAAAGAAGGCCTTATGATTGTCTTTTGAGTCTTTAGCAATTTTCTCTCAAAATTTGCTTTGGATGATTTTATGAGAGCTCTTAGTTTTTTACTTATAGTGATCAAGGGTGTCTTACCTTTTAAGGATTTTGCTCTATCTTGTAGTAGCTTCCTCCTTTTGTTGTAGAGTTTGTTTATGGCTGGGGTCCACCAGAGTGGACGCTTGCCTTTGGTACAAAGAGTCTTTGTTTTGCTTGGGATTGCCTTATCCATGCAGTCCTGCAGGTGCTGGTAGAAGGCATTTGTAAGTGATTCAGCGGCTTGAGTACTGTTTTCCGTCGGCTCGGGGCCTTAAAGGAGACCACACTAGTCTTTAGAAGTGTGAAGTCGGCTTCGAAGTTCTTTACTGTGGTCTTTTTATTTCAGGTGGGGGTGGGATGAGGACCTCCAGCGAGATTAGTTTGTGATCTGATCTCACCAGTGAGGGGTATACTTCCGGTGTTGAACATTGTGCTCCCATGTTCGTGATGATGAGATAAGTATGTTTTCTCCTCTTGTGGGGATGGTGACTAGTTGTTCCATGGCATTTGAGTTTATGAATTCCAGGAACTTTTGGGCTAGGGTGTTTGGGCTTGAGTAGTGTTCCCAGTCTATATTAGGGTAATTGAAGTCACCTAGTATGATGGTGTTTGGTGATACATTTATCCCCTCTAGAAGCCGCTGGTTCGAAGGGGGGAAGAATTAAAGACGCCAGAACCAAGTTTAAATCCCATTGAGGCGGAGGGTCTTTGATCGGAGGTTTGAGAAGAAATATACCTCTTAAGAAGGCCTTACAGAGTTTGTGAGCCATAATGCTGGATTCTGAAACACCAACATGAAAATTTGAAATGGCAGCCAACTGAACTCTAATGGTTGATGCAGAAGATCCTAAATGAAATAGTTCCGCTAGGAAGTCTAAAATAGACTGGATAGGTGCAGTGAAAGGATCAATGTTTTTCGATGATGCCCAAAGGGAAAAACGTTTCCATTTACTAGTATAAATCTTCCGGGTAGAGGATTTATGAGAGGCTATCAATATATCTCGGACCGAGCGAGATATTGAGGGAAGCCTGGCTAAGGTAGGAATTGGAGAAACCACGCTGTGAGGTTTAGGGAAGACAGAGATTGGTGCAGCTGACCCGACTGATGGGTAATCAGATCTGATACTGGGTCCAGATGCCAAGGCTGCTCCAAAAGGTAACGATGAAGAAAGGGAAACCATATCTGTAGAGACCAGTAAGGGGCAATGAGGATCATAGTCACTCTCAAGGCGATGGCTTTCTGAATTAGTTGAGGTATCAGTGGAAAGGGGGGAAAGGCATACAGAAGTCCCCGGGGCCAATCGTGGACTAGAGCGTCTCTGGTGGGATGGCCTGGCAACGGGAAGAGCGTGAAGAAGTCTTGACACTTGCTGTTTTGGGGAGTAGCAAAAAGATCGCAGCAAGGATGTCCCCATCTTAGAAATACCTCTTCTAGAACTGATGTCTTTAGAGACCACTCGTGTGGCATGAGAATTGCTCTGCTCAACCTGTCTGCAATGACGTTGGATTTCCCGGGATATGTCGCTGTCAGAAAACGCTGAGAAGAGATCGCCCATTGCCAAAGTCTGAGTGCTTCTCGACATAAAGGGTATGATCTGGTTCCGCCTTGTTTGTTGATGTACCACACCACGGACATGTTGTCCGTTTGAATTGCAATATTCCCTTTGGGAAGAGAGTCGTGAAAGGCTTGCAACGCTAAAAGCACTGCTCTCATCTCTAGGACATTTATGTGCAAGTGGCACTCGAAGGGTTGCCACGTGCCCTGGACTGTCCTGCCCTGATAATGCCCCCCCCACCCGATCAGGGGGGCATCTGTTGTCAACGTGGCAACTGGAGGGGGGAGAGTGAAGGGTCTTCCTTGGAGAAGTTGAGGTGACGTGACCCACCAAGATAGTTGATTCTTGCATACTTGAGTTATCAGTATGGTATGGGACATTGGGAGTCGTTGAAAGGACCATTGGGTAAAGAGCATCCACTGGAGGATCCTCATGTAAAAGCGAGCTAAGGGGAGAAGGGGAATAGCTGCTGCCATGAGTCCTAGTACCTTTAACACTAGTCTGGCTTTGACTTTGACCAATTGCAAGAGAAAGGATACTTGGTTCCGAATGTCTAAAACCCTCTGCTCTGTGAGTGTTGCTGAAAGAGTCTGTGTATCTAATTTGGCGCCTATGAAAGTAATAGACCAGGAGTGTCCAACCCGCGGCCCTCAGAGCTCTTCCATGCAGCCCGCGACCCTTAAATTTAAATTTAATTTTAATTTAACTTTTTTTCCGTGTGTTTACATGTTCGCGTACTTTTGCTGTTCTGCGCATGCCAACTCGTTTTTCATACCAGCGTCATTCCGCTGGTATGCGATGCCTTAAAACCCGCTCGGTCGCTTTTTAATAGTTCTGGTAAAGCTGAAGGAAGGAGCGAGATCGTGGAGAGAGGATTTATTTTATTTCGGAGTACACACTGACTACAGTTACACTACAAAAGATAAGGTAAGTAATTTTGTGAGTTTAAAGTGGACAGATTATTTTTTTTTTAACTACTAGTTAGTTCATAATCTTTCCAATATCTTTATTTTCAAGACGACCTACTAGCTAAATAAGTGGAACAAACCAGGTTGTCTAGTTATGTGTATTACTTAGCCCACTTGTAGGGAATCGTAGGAATTCTTGGAAGTTTAATTTGCTTTTGTGGTCTATTTTCTATAGTATATACTTCCTATATGAGAGCTAAAATAATCTCTTGGAGCTTTCCTCAAGCTTTATGACCTACAAGCAGTGTCCACAAAGGAGATAATACAGTGATGTAGGAACTGTTTTGATTGTAGCAGCCCATGCTTCCCCTCCCTGATCCATTTTAGGTATAGGAAGAACATAGCCTTATTCTCTGCTGGTTATGACGCATGCTGCCCTTGCTTTGCTAGTGTCAGCCCTGCAAAGGCTTGTTACTGTAGCATGCATATTGCTTATGTTTACTGCTCACAGTCTAACAAAGGGTTGCAATTCTGTACCTAACTTTTCCCTGGAGTCATTTCTCAGCTCTGCCCTCCCCCACCCCCACCTCCCTCCAAACACACAGAGCTTAGTTTCCACCAGAAGGCAATTAAGAATGATAAGCTCTGCATGTGGTAGGCTAAGGCATACTGTAATATAATTTGTCTTATCTGATTGCACTGATTTGCCAACTCGGATACAAACATGTGGCAAGACCAAGGACAGAGGTGCTTCAGCCTGTGATAGAACATAATGCAATGTATTTTGTCAAACAGTAGCATAACCAGAATAAAAGCCTGATACTGGTGCATGTTTAAAGCTGCAGTTACTGTCACAAATGCATTTTGGATCAGGCCTTTGCTGCCATAGTACCAGCAGTGCTCAGCCTTGGAGTGGTGTTAAAAGGGCAAATGATAAACGTGATGATGCTTCTCTCTCTCTTTTTGAGTGCATTTGGCTAGTAGGCAGATGTGAGCCTTTTCATAGGAGTCTGTTAAGGTGCAATTTACAGCTCTCCATGTGTCTGCTATGTTTTGTCAGTACAGTGGGCATACATCCTAGTTCATTGCTTACCTGCAAATAAGCTGCAAGGTACACAACTCATATTAATGTTTTTACGTGTAAAAACCTGAAAACAAAATACTCAAGGTTTTCCAGAGGGTGGGAATAAAGTAAAGTAAAGGGCCACCTGGGAGCAATGTGTCAACGTGGTGCAATTGGCATGCCGATTCTGCATTTGCATTCAGTCTGGTCCCTGTGTGGGTTGCGCATTAGTCATTCAGAAGTGAATGCCATTACTGCATCTTCTGTCAGTGATGAGGAACTTAGTGCTCCTTGTCATATTTGACCTGTACTTAGCAGTTTGCTACAGTTTAAAAAATCTTTTACCATTTTTTTGGTTTTCAGCTGCATTTAGTGTCCTCTTTTCCTCAACATGAAATTGAGGTGAGTGCCACATCAGTGAATAATATAGGGCACCAGGATAGCTAGCTACAGCGCTGACCTTTTCAGAATAACTGATTCTGAACTAGGGTTATGAATTTGTCCCTCCAGCATGTCCTATTTATTTCAGTGCTGAGGTTCAAGTCTCTCGAAAGGTGAGCTCGATGGGATTTGGATTTGCTGAGGTGCAGCATGTCCATTAATTCCGGGTTGGACATGGCTTTATACGTCAGGCACAGATTGCCTCTGAACAGGCGGTATGCCGCTGAGTAGAGCTGGAGTTTCTTTAACCGGGCAGCATATGGCATCTGTTTGAGCCCTTTGATCCTCTTGGTGAGGTACTTTTGGGGTCTTTCCAATTGCTGCAGGTGTCTGGTAAGGTCCATCCCAAAGGGGCATTGTACTCAATTATGGGCCTGGTGAGGGTAAGATGCTACTCAAGGGCAGGGTCATACCGGCCTGGCCTACATGCTCAGAGAGCTCCTTTATGTCTCTTTTCATGTAGTCCAGGGAGGTACATCTCAGGTCATTCACACCAGCATGGACAATGACTGAGTCATATTTGTACTTGCCTTGCAGTGACCTGAGTGCTTGTGTTATGTGGCAGATCCTAGCGCCAGACAGGCTGCTCACCGTGACCCTCTCCTTGTTCAGCCTGGTGAGCGGGACGTCAGTGTGCCTGAAGATAGTCACCTATTACAAGTGTATCAGGTGTGTTGTTTAGTCTTAAGGGCTGTGACTGCTCGGTACACTGGCTTTGTGAGATATGTGTTGCACGTGTTTTGTTTTAGGGTAGCGGTTGCTTGGGTGTCTGCTTTGGAGGTGTCTGCTGCTTAGGCAGATAAAATCTCAGGACATTTGCCATTTTTTAAATTTTTTGTCAGGACACAACTGCCCAAAGAGGGACTGTCCCTCGCAAAGTGGGACAGGTGGTAACCCTAATTGAACTATGCTGACTCATTTGTAAAATTACTTGGTAATTATACAGTCTGAATAATTCATCACAATATTTCAGTTTGTTATACTGTTCCATAGGTTATTCCTCAGTGCTGTCTATACTAGGCAAAATGACTCAAAAGAAAGGGGTGTTAAAATCTGTAGTCTAGTGAACGTCCATCAAACTAATATGAAACGGAGGTCAATATGTATATAATATATATTGATTGTGGCCTTTTCCAGTAGGTATCTGTCTGCATGTCTGTCTGTTAACTGACTATGTAAGCTAGTCTGTGAACATGTCAATGCATTCGTGCTTGAAGTGTTTGAAACTTTACTAAGATGTTAGATTTAACTGTTTTTTAAATAATTAGAATGAGATATTGAATTTTAGGGCAAATATTATGCATTTATTAATTTATTTATACTTATTAATTTATTTATTGTTCAAATTAACCTACAATACAACCACACATTAGTCCGCATAAACCTGTGTGTGGGGTTTTTTTTTTTGCTCTTCAGTTAATGAGACCTTTTTTTTTTTTTTTTGGTCCTCACTTGCCGTTTGCCCCCAGACCATTTCTGTTGACTCAATGCGGCCCTTGCAACTGAAAAGGTTGGACACCCCTGTAATAGACTGACAAGGCGACAAGGCAGATTTTTCGAAATTTATTGAAATGCCTAGAGCTTGACAGGTTTGCATGGTGAAATTCCTGGATAGTAGAAGCTGATGCCTGGTGGTGGCAGTAAGGAGCCAATCGTCCAGATATGGAAACACCTGGAATCCCTGGCGCCTCAAGTGAGCCGTGACCACTGCCATGCATTTGGTGAACACTCGGGGGGCTGTAGTGAGACCAAAGGGCAGGGCTCTGAACTGGTAGTGACTGGCTCCCAGCCTGAAGCGGAGATATCTCCTGGAGCGTCGGTTCATTTTGATGTGGTAGTACGCATCCTGAAGATCTATCGAGCACATCCAATTGTCCTGACCCAAAAAGTAGCGTGACCATCCGGAATTTTGTTTTCTTGACAAACTTGTTTAAGTGACTGAGATCTAGAATGGGCCTCCAGTCCCCTGTTTTTTGGTACCAAAAAGAATTTGGAGTAGATTCCGGATCCTTGCTGGTCTGCTGGGACTGGTTGGATGACTCTTTTTAATAGCAGCTTTGACACTTCCAATGCTGCTTTTTTTCTTAGACCGGGTGGAACGTCTGGAAGGGATTTCTTTGGTGGAGTTGGAATGTGAATAAAGGGAATTTTGTAACCCTCGGATATGATCGACTGTACCCATTTGTCTTGAGTTAGGGAAAGCCAGGCTTCTGGGTACAGTGACAATCTTCCCCCGACTGCCTCCGAAGGTGGACAGCTGGGCAGCCCCTCAGGGGTGCTGAAAGGGTTTGTCAGAGAACACCTCTCTGCTACCCTGGTTTTGCGGACCTCCTCTGCCTCTGGGGCGGCGTCTATTATTATTCCCCCCCTGCCTCTAGAGGGGAATTGGCCTTGTGCGTCAGATGAGACTCCCTGAGATTGTTTCCGGAACCACATCTTCCCTCCCCTCTGACCTTTGGGATAGGGTCTAGAAGGGGTGGAAAAACGGACTCCTACGGCAGAGAGAGTCTTACCTTCCACCTTGCACCTGGTCAATGCATCCTTCACCTGTGGACCAAACAAAGATGATCCGTCAAAGGGGGAATTGGTGAAGGACGCCTTGAAAGGGTCCGCAAAGTTGCATAGTCGCATCCAGGCGTGCCTTCGTAAGGCAATCCCTGTGCCTGCAGATCTACTCTCTCCATCTGCTGCGTACGAGACCAGTCGCATGAAGGAGTTCACAATTGAATTTAGGGTTGCCAACTGGGAGTTCATTGTGTCTTTGAACCCCTCAGCTGTAGGATCCTTCATCAGTTCACCCATATCCTTGAGTAAATCTCTTTGGAGACGGGTGAAGTGGCATAAGTAGTTCAGCGACCGCATAGAAAAGGTCGCTGACGAAAACATCCGCTTGCCGTACCTGTCCATGGTCCGAGATTCTTTATTAGGAGGATGGACAGGAACAGAAGGATCAGCTAATTCCTTCTTTGTGGCCGCAGCCACCACCATGGCATCAACCGGGACACCTTTGGATAAAAACTGTTTGTCTGAGGGAGCAGTGATAAATTTGGATGGTCTCCTCGGGGTGGGTTCCACTGAGTCAGGAGCCATCCAAGCCTTCCTTGCCACCACTTCCATAAGGGGGTCAAAGGGAGGGGACACCCAGGAGGTAGAAGGGCGAGAACCAAACGCCTCAAGATACACTGACTCATCCTCCGAAGGGTTAAGGGCTGGCCAATTTCCCCTCTGTTTGAGGATTTCAAGGATGTCCGCAAAGGAGACATCCTCAGAGGGGGAATGGGGGGACCCTTCGGATTCCTCCAAGTCAGTGTCAGAGGTGATAGACTCAGGGGAGTCAATGTGCTTCCTCTTGCACTGCCTCTTCCTAGGGGGATCTCCTGCAGGGTCAGGAGAGACCTCGGAAGAGGAGGAAATTCCCAATGGGGAATCTTGAGGGGTTGGTTCTCTACGGTGTGAGACAAGGGGTGAGCAGAAATCACTGCAGGCACTGTAGATGGAGGAGCTGAGGGAGCCGACTGCGGGGCAGAACCTGGTTCTAGCATGCTCCACATGACCTCGAAGGCATCCCTGTCAGGCAAGGCCCGAGGCCCTCGCTCTGAAGAGACAAGGACCCCTCCCGGCACCGACAGAGACGGCTCCGAAGCCGATGTTGGAGCCGAACTCACCAGCGCCGAAGCCCCGAGAAGGAGAGCGGGGTCGGACAAGGGTCCGATGCCACTCGCCCCCTCGGAGCCGACGAGGGAAGCCCGGCGCCGAGATCCCTCCAAAGAGGAGATCGGAGCAGACGACAGAGCCGAAATGGATGGTATCGGATCCGACACACCGACAGTGATGGCTCCAACAAGCCTTGGCTCCGAACTCGGAGTCGGAGGAGGAATGTAATGAGAGACGGGAATAGCCAATGACTGATGAGTCGGGCTATGGAGCATTTGGGCCAGTGCCTCGGCCTTAAGAAGTCTACTCACCACCCTCTGCAAATCATGGTCTGACAACCTGGAAGACAGAGAGGAATGTGATTTGTGACTCCGCTCCGAAAGGAGAGGAGATCCTGGTGCCGAGTGTACAGATCCGATGGAGGGGGACCTGGACCTCTTTCTGTAAAATGGCTCCGATAATGGTATCGGAGCCGATGGGGACTTACTAGCTTCGGCTCCAGCCGGAGCCGAAGTAATGGTAAGAGTAGATCCTATAGAAGGGGATCTAGATCTCTTTTTGGAATGTGGCTCCGATTGTATCGGAGCCGATGAAGACTTAACAGCCTCGGCTCCAGCCGCAGCCGAGGTAACGGTTTGAGGCCCAAAAACATCGGCTCCGGCCGGAGCCGATGTCGAAGCCTGCTTCGACATTGCCACAGTCGACTCAAGAGCAGGAGTCGACTGTTTTGAAGTTTTTGAAGGTTTTCCCGAACCAGACTGAGTCAGGGGGCCTTCAGGCTTTAACAAACCCCTTAAAATGAGTTTGTTCTTGCGCTCCTGCAGGACTCGAGGGCTGAAACCATGGCAGACAGCACATGAGTCCTGCAGGTGCACAGGTTCCAGGCAATACACACAAGAAGTGTGACCGTCTGTCAGAGACATTTTCTGACAGCACGAGTCACACTTCTTGAAGCCTGAGACCTTTTCCTTAGACATTGTAAAAGGGAGTGCCTGACAACAGAAACACACTACAGACACACCCTGTATGGAAGAATTATTAAAATATTCAACTAAAAGTTAAATATTAACTAAAGGCTAAAACAAGCCACAAACACACACACACACAAGCCCTTAACTGAAAAGAGTATAACTAAATTAGTCACTAAAGGACTGGGGGAAGGGTAGGGGCCGAAGGCCTACAAGATAAGGGGAGAAAAGGGGAAAGGACTCGACAAACAGGGGTCGAGTGATCTAAATATTTAAATTAAACTAAAAGGTTAAGTTATAAAAACAAGAAAGGGGTTTCAGAAGTACCTAATAAGGTAAAAGTTAAACTCACCTGCCTGAGCCGGTAGAAAAGCACCTAGTCAGCTATAGCGGCAAACGAGATCTGAGTAGTTACCGCCTAGCATTGTGGGATATAGGGGAGCCTCGAGCTGGTGGAATTAGCTCTCGAGCTTTTAGTATTGGCCGAGTCGGAGCCGAGGATCGGCTCCGAACCCATCCAGCAAGAATGAAGGCGAGATTGACAACTTAACATCCTTAGTTTTATCCAAGTAGTAACGAAGTTGCCTGTGAATGTCCAAGGAATGCAGGAGTCTTTCTCCTTTGTTCTGTGGATTTGGGAAAAAGGTGGGCAAGTAGATGGTTTGATTTAAAGCCACACTGGAAACCACCTTAGGCATGAAGGAGGGATTAGTACGTAGAGAATCTCTGTCTTCATGGAAAATGAGGAAAGGTTCCACTGACATTAGTGCCTGTAGCTCTGAGACTCTTCTAGCTGAAGCTATTGCTAGTAGCAGGGCAGTCTTCCATGATAACTGTAGATCTGCAGAGAAAGCTGGTTCAAAGGGAGGTAGCATCATTTTTTCCAGAACAAAATTGAGGTCCCATGTTGGTGTAGGTGCTCTCCTGGGGGGCCTAATGTTTTTTGCCCCTCTGAGGAACTGCCTTAGAAGTGGATGTGAAAATAAGGGTGGATCCGTGTGTTGTAGTGGGCTGAAATAGCTGATGCATGGATTTTAATGGAAGAAAAAGAAAGTCCTTTGTGTAACATCTCAGTTAGGTACTGTAGAATTTGAGGCATGTGAGGCTGAAGTGTGTTTTGGCCTTTAGCTTGGTTCCAGGCACAAAACCTTTTCCATTTATCCGAATAGGCCTTCCTGGTGCTGGGCCTCCTAGCTTCCAGAATAACATCCATAACTGCTTGGGAAAGAGGAGCTGGCTGGATGCTTAGGTGACTTGCCATGCAGCCAGATTTAAGGTTTTGAGCTGGCTGTGAAGAATCTGATTGTTTTGCTGTGTGAGCAAATGGGCAATTTGTGGTAAAATCCAAGGTGGGCCCTGGGCCATATTCCTCAATAGTGGGTACCAGTGCTAGCGTGGCCAGTCTGGGGCTATGAGTATCAGTCGTGCTCTCTCCTTTCTGACTTTCAAAAGCACCTTTGTGAGGAGAGGCAATGTAGGGAAGGCATATACTGTCAAGGTTTTTCCAACTGAAAGAGTGCGTTCACTTTCCAAGCTTGATGGTGAAGTGTCCTTGTACAAAATTTTGTTAGTTGATAGTTTTGAAGACTGGCAAACAGGTCTATGTCTGGAAGGCCCCATTTTTGAGTTATCATTGCAAATACTTGTGGATCCAGTTTCCACCCGTGGGGGTCCATGATGTTTCTGCTGAGGTCGTCTGCCAATGTGTTCTTTTTTCCTGGCAGGAATTGAGCTTGTAACTGAACTTGGTAAGCCAGAGCTGTGTTCCACAAGGTCAATGCTTGCCTGCATAGAGGGTAGGAGTGTGTACCCCCTTGTTTGTTTACGTACCACATTACTGTGGTGTTTTCCGTCCTTATTGTAAGTTGTCCTGGATGCAATAGATTCCTGAAGGCTGTCAGAGCATTCTGCACAGCTAGCATCTCTTTTTGATTGATGTGCAGATTCCTTTGATCTGCAGTCCATACGCCTTGAACGCACTGTTCTGCCATGTGTGCCCCCCAGGCGTAGTCCGATGCATCTGTTGTCATAGTTTGCCTGACTGGGGGCAAGGTGAAAGGCTGACCCTTGTTGAGGTGACATGCCTGTGACCACCATAGAAACTCCTGTTGCAGGCAGGGAATAAGAGATATCAGTGTGTCCAAGCTGTGGCTGTGTTGAGACCATACGCTTTTTAGGTACCACTAATTTCCTCATATGCAGCTTTGCAAATGGTATTAGTAGTATGCAAGATGCCATGAAGCCCAAGGCCTGCAGAATTTTTCTTGCAGGTAGTTGGGTCTTTGTTGCCATTGTTTTGAAGTACAGAGTCAGTTGCAGTTGTTTGTCTGGCGTCAGATAAACCTTCTGGGCCGTTTTATTCAAGCTGGCACCCAGGAATGTCATGGTTTGTGAGGGTACTACTTTTGATTTCTTTTCGTTTACTGTGTACCCCAGGCAACTTAGAAGATGTTTTACAAAAGCCAGATGTTGTAAGAGTTTGTCCTTGCTTTCTGCTTGGATGAGGCAGTCGTCCAGGTATGGGTATATTTGAATTCCTCTTTGTCTGTAGTATGCAATTACTGGTGCCAGGCATTTTGTGAAGACCCTGGGCGCAGTAGATAAGCCAAAGGGCAGTGCAGAGAATTGGTAATGGGTTGAACCTGCAATCAAACCGAGGTATCTTCTGCAACTTTGTCTGATAGGGACATGCAGGTATGCCTCCTTGAGGTCCAACGTTACTAGCCATGCTTTCTTGCCCAACATGGGAAGAAGCTGCTGTAGTGTTAACATCTTGAATTTGGGTACTTGTAAGAAGGTGTTTAGAATTGAAAGGTCCAGAATTGGTCTCCAGGCATTGTCCTTTCTTGGAACTAGAAAGAGTCTTGAGTAAAATCCTTGAGCCTTGCTCTAGAGTAGGTACCAGTTGAATGGCTCTCATGTCCATGAGAGCTGTAATTTGTTTTTGTGCCTCTGCCCATTGATTTTGTGGCAGGTTTGGCATTCCTCTTTTCATTGGCAAGGTGTGAAAATGGAATCTGTATCCTCGTGAAATTATGTCTAGGACCCATTTGTCCTCTGTGACAATGTGTCAGCTGTCTGAAAAAAGTGCGAGTTTTACTCCCAAGGGGGCTGCCAAGAGAGTGTTGCTTGGCCAGATGAGGTGCAAGTCATTGAGTTTGCCTCCTGGTAGTTTGGGACCTGTCTTCTCCTCCCTTTTGTGTTGCAGTGCCCCATTGTCGAGGTTTGTACTGGGCTTGTGGTTGCCCTCTGCCTCTTGGACGTCTGTATTTGCCCCTCTGTGGTCTGTCAGTAGCTGGAAAGGACCAATTTTTTGTTGGCCAATTTCTGCTGAAGCGAGGGGGCTGTACCTGTAGAAAATCTTTGACTGTCTGCATAGATTTTGCCTTATCCTCCATTTTCAAGACGACTTCTGCTTCAACTCCAAAAAGAACATCCTGCTGTAAGGGAGCATCTAGAAGCTTTGCTTTAACATGATCAGGCATAGTTTGTTCCTTTAACCAAGCATGCCTACGTATAACAGACCCAGTGACAGCTGCTCTGCAGGAAGCCTTCAAAGAATCAAAACCACATTGTAAAGTATGTTTGCCCACCTGGTCAGTTGCATGTAACAGATCCTGCATTTCTTTCAATTCAGACTGTTGAGGGAGTGTGCTCATTTTTTGTTGTAACTGAGACATTATGGTGATATTTTAGCATGTGAAATTGGCAATTTAGTGCCCTCATAGCTAGAGTGGCTGAGGTGTAAACCTTTTTCCCCCACCTGTCTAGTGCTCTGGAGTCCCTTTCAGAGGGTACAGGATTTTTTGCCATAGAAGCCTTAGCCCCTTTGGGACCCTGGGAGATGGTCTCTGGATCAGCAACAGGGCTTTTATAAAGGAATTTGTGGGAGTCAGGCACTCTATAGTATTTGTCGGGTTTGGCTGGAGCAGGAGGCAGAGAATCTGGGTTCAAACTGGATTCTAAGTAAACATCATCCACAATGTCTAAAACTGGGGGGGTGGCAAGAGGTCTGTGCTGGGGGAGTAAAAGAAACTCTCTGAGCCTTTTCTTTGAGTCAGAGTAGTCCTGACCTTCCCAGTGAAAATGTTCCCTCATAGTGTATAAAGTTTCCCCAAAGGAGTAGTCTTCAGGAGAAGCTGAGGGAATAGAATCCTCAGCATCAGAATCTTCATAAGGGGAGGAGGAGTAATCTTGGTCCTCAGAGGATCCTGAGGAAAGCGACACTTGTTCAGAGGAGGCATAATCTTCCTCTTGTCTAGGCCTTTTGTCGTGTGGGGGCTGGGAACCCCTGATCAGAGAGATCAAATCTTCAGCCATTTTGAGCATCTGTTTCTTAGGCATGGGGCCTTGAACTGGAGACTGAAGTGCAGTCTTTTTTAGGTTTAATAGGAGTCTTAGTCTTAGGATATGTTTTTATGGTGAGCGTCGTTGGTCTGAAGACGCCTTCAGAAACCAAAGGTGTTTCTGCAGCACCGACATCTTTATCAGCAGTGTCATCGGTAGGGGCTAAACAAAATGGCTGCGTCGGCCTAGTACTCTCCGCCAAAAGCTCCAAAGCGGTCTCGGGTTCCAGAACTGTGGTAGTCAGGGGCTGCGTCGGAGCCTCACTGAAGTCCGGTGAAGCGGAGACCGGACCAGCCGAGGCCTCGGAGTCTGGCCTGGGTCTAGGCTGCCTGTCCTTGCGTTTTTTTGTGCATGCCGGTAGTCGGTTGCTCCGACGGCATAGTGTAGTTAAATTTTCTACCGAAGTAGTGCCGTGCGAAATCAAAGCGTCTTTTTATAGTACGCTTATTAAACCTAGCACAAAAACGACAACCAGTGACGTCGTGGTCTGGGCCTAGGCAAGGTATGCAGTAAGAATGAAAATCCTTATGAGGTATTTGCTTCCCACAAGGAATACAATTGTTAACTTTTTCTGACATCGGCCTGAGGCAAGAAAAGTTTCCCCAACGGGGTACTTAGCTTTATTGAAGACTTCGGATCTGAAATTCGACTTCGAAAATCTCAGGAGTCGGCAGACCGGCACTTGCGAATTGCTTCTGCTTCGGGCACTGCGCGGCAAGAAAGACTGGAGAAAATGGCGTCAGATGCATTATTTATACCCCTGGCACACTGATGTCAGGGAAGAAGCGACAGCAACCAAAGCTGGACCAAGACTTTGGAATTCCGGCCGACTGCGGGACTGCCTGACGACAGGATAACCTAAGTGTGATGACTGCAGCAGGGTAACACGAACATCTGGTAATTCAATGGCTTGATTAATGGACATTTCAGAGATCACTTTAAGCAGAAATGACGGATTAGTTCTCAGTGACACTATGTCTATGAAAAATCAAGTATGGACTCTTGATACATAAAGCTTGAAGCTCAGAAATACGCCTGGCAAAAGTAATGGCGACCAAAAACAAGGTTTTCCATGACAAATACTTGAAGTCGCAAAAAGAGGCTGGTTCGAAAGGTGACATTTTCTGTGCTTGTAGAACTAATGATAAACCCCATGGCTGAATAGGTTCTCTAAAAGGTGGCTTCAGATGATTCACACCTTTTATGAAGGTCTTGCACAATTTATGGGACATCAGAGGAATCTTGGACACCCTCATGAAAATTAGAAAATGCAGCCAAATGAACTCTAATGGTAGAGGCCGATAGAACAGATTGAAAAAGGTCAGCCAGATAGTCTAGTATTATCGACACCGGTGCTGAAAAGGGGTCTACACTTGTTTATCTTTCAGCCAACAGGTAAATCTTTTCCACCTGCTCAGAAAGTAATTCTAGTGGAAGACTTATGAGAAGCAATGAGAATATCACGTACTGGTAAAGAAAGATCATTCTGCCTGGCAGTCAAGGGAATATGAGTAGCCAAGCCGTGAGCTTCAGGCTGTTCAAGTTGGGATGAATCAGGTTCTGTGGGTGTGAGATCAACTCCAGGGTTGGATGGAGAATCCATAGTTGATCTAGTAGGCGAGACCAAAGGAAGGGGAACCAAATCTGTCAAGGCCAATATGGTGCTACGAGGATCACCTTGCTCTTCAACCGACGGGCTTTCGTCAGAAACTGGGGAATGACAGGAAAGGGTGGAAATGCGTAGAGACCACCCGAGGGCCAATCGTGGACTAGAGCGTCCCTGGGTGACTGTCCCGGAGGGGGAATCAGGGCGAAGTAGTTGCTGCATTTGTAGTTGGTCGGGGATGCAAAGAAGTCGCAAGGACGGCCTCAGCGGTGGAAGATCTCCGCCACTATCAAGAGATTCAGGAACCACTTCTGAGGTTGAAGAATGCACTTGCTGAGTCTGTCTGCTAGCATGTTGGAACTCCCGGGAATGTGCGTTCTAAAAGAAAACGGTTGGTAGCCATCGCCCATTGCCATATCCTCATGGCCTCTCGACAAAGGGGGTAAGATTTGGTTCCACCTTGCTTGTTGATGCACCAGACCACCACCATGTTGTCTGACTAAATCGCAATTGTCCCAGACAGCAGCAGGAGATGGAATGCTTGCAACGCCAGAAGCACCACCCTCAGCTCTAGAACATTTATATGCAGATGGGCCTCCCGTTTGGACCAAGTGCCTTGGACTGTCTGTCCCTGACATAGCCCCCCCACCCCATCAGGGAGGAGTCCATGGTCACTGTGGCCTTGGATTGCTGGGGGGAGAAGGGGCGAGACCATTGTGAGAGATTGTGTGTCATCCACCAATTTAAATCCTGTTTGCACCTGTGGGTTACTCAAATCATGGCTGAAAGAGGATGCTGAAAAGGATACCATTGGGTGAGCAGCAGCCATTGTAGAAGCCTCATGTGAAACCTGGCCAGGGGAACAATGGTGATGGAGGCTGCCATGGAACCCAACAGCTGTAGAACCGAGTGAGCCGTGGATTTTTCCCTTGAAAGGATTGGAATTAGCTGTTGCTTTACCCTTAGAAGTCTGTGCTCTGGAATAACAGCTCTGCAGTTTTTGTGTCCAAGATAACCCCTATGAATTCTGTCGACTGAGATGGGGTGAGATTGGATTTTTGCCAGTTTATGGTTATGCCTAGCCTTTGAGCAGCGAAGAGAGAGTATGCCAGGGCTTTTTCTAGTAGATGTCTGGTGGGGGCGGAAATGATCCAGTCATCTAGGTATGGAAACACCTGGAATCCTTGAAGTCGCAAGTGAGCTGTGACAACTGCCATGCACTTTGTGAACACTCTGGGGGGCTGTAGAGAGTCCAAAGGGCAGTGCTCTGAACTGGCAGCGACTGACTCCCACAAGGAAGCGCAGAAATCTTCTTGATGGCCTGTCCACCTTTACGTGGTAGTACGCATCTTGAAGATCTATAGAGCACATCCAATCATCTTTTTCCTAAAGCGGGAGGATAGACTGTATTGTGACCATCCGGAATTTTTGTACTCTCACAAACTTGTTCAATACACTGAGATCCAAAATTGGTCTCCAGTCCCCGGTTTTCTTTGGCACCAAAAATAGTCTTGAGTAGAATCCGGATCCTGTCTGGTCTGGAGGGACTATTTGGATGACTCCCTTTCCTAGCAGCTTTTCTATCTCTAGTGCTGCTTCTTCAATTTGACTGGGTGGAACGTCAGGAAGATTTTTTGAAGGGACGGAACAAAGATCGAAGGGGATATGATAACCTCTGGTTATAATACTTTTTACCCAAGAATCGGTGGTGATGGTTAGCTAGGCAGAAGGGTACAAAGAGAAACGTCCCCCCGACCACCTCCAGAGGAAAGGAGTTGGGCCGCTCTTCAGGAGCGCTGGTAGGATTGACCAAGGAAAAATCCCTGGAACCCTGGTTACGCGGACCCCCTCTGCCCCGAAAGGAGAGTCTTCCCTGCGAGTTTCCCTCTGGGGGAGAACTCTGCCTGTGTGTCATGGAAAGAACCCTGAGATTTCTTGAACATATCTTCCCACAATTTTGGTTTCGGGAGATAGCACGTTGAGGGGAATAATAATGGACACCTATGACAGAAAGGGTCTTACCGTCCTGTTCACATCTGGCCAGTGTGCTTTTAACTTTAGGCCCAAACGACGAGAAGGCCTCATTGCATTAAGAAAAGAAGACTTAAAGGGTTCCGCAAAGTTGCACAAGCACATCCAGGCATGTCGTCTCAAGACCGCTGCTGAACCCATTGCTCTAGCTGCTCCATCTGATGCGTGAGATATCAGTCGCATAGAGGAGTTAGATATAGATTCAATGGTGGCCAGCTGAGAGGCCACTGTCACGGTCCTCATCAGACACTGCACCAGCCAAGGTTTCAGAGAGCTCAGAAACCAGATCCCTTTGAAGCCTGATAAAATGTGCCATATAATTCAGGGACCTGATAGAAAAGGTCGCTGATGCAAAGGTGCGCTTCCCTATCCTGTCCAGGGCCCGGGACTCTGTTAGAAGGATGGTCAGTCTGGCTTTCTTCTTCTGCCAGATCCTTTTTTGTTGCGGCCGCCACCACCAAAGCATCCACAGGAAGACCTTTGGACCAATGGGGATCAGAAACAGGAGGGTCAAGATCTTATCTGGCCTCCGGGGAATAGCTTTGACGGTATCAGGAGCCTTCCAAGCATGCTGCATGATGAGCCTGACAAGTTCATCAGCAGGTGGAGTAACCTAGGAGGTAGGGGGCTGGACGCGAAAGGCCTGCAGGAACACAGATTCCTCAGAGGTCAGATTAGAGGACTGCCAGTCACCTCTGTTTCAGGACTTCGAGGATATCACCAAAGGATACCTCAGAGGGTGACCGAGAGGATCCTTCCCCCTCATCAACATCTGCGTCTTTGGTGAGGGACTCCTTTGTGGAGTCCATGTGCTTCCTCTTACACAAACTTTTCCGGTGGACCTCCTCAGCGGGAGAAGCTAGAGAAGACAGCGGAAAAGGGTATTCCTGAGGGAATATGTCCTGCGGCCCTTGCACCCGGTGTCCGCTAGGTGCGACTTGTGAAACCAGTGTAGCGGAGGAGGGCGGAGGTATAGACACAGTCTGGTATTGCCAGCAGCAGCGAAAGCCTTCTCCATCAGTTGGAAGGCTGGTCCACCTGAGGAGGAGTGCATGTCTAGGACAGGGGTCACCCCTCCCCTAAGTGGCTCAGCCTGCTGACCTGGAGTCCCTGGATGGCTGTGGAGCAGCAAACTATGCGTGTCACAACTGACATCCTGGGTCATAGCAAAACTTTCCTGCCATGAAGGCAACTGCGGTTCCTTAGTGAGATCCATAAAGGGGACTGCAGAAGGGGAAGACTGTGCTATATCCATGGACTTCAAAGGCAATGAAGGAGAAGAATAAGAAGGGGTCTTTGGAGACTGGTGATCACCTACCGAGGAAGGATAGTTCCTGAAGGGTGGGATACCTCTGGCCAAGAGTACCTGGTCCACAAGACGCAACACCATGTTCGGAAAGGCTTCTAGTGGACCTCACGGAGACTGAGGGAGAAACGGGCCTGTCCACAGAAGAGGCAGACTTTGTGCCCATCTCATCTGTCATTGGTGCCGAGGTCATGGTCTGCACAGACACCGGGATCGGTGCCGAAGTGGTAGTCCGTGCCGAAGCTGGAACCGACAAAACTGGAGTCAACAATAAAGGCGTTGATTCCGAGGAAGATCTCTGAGCCGATGCGGTCAAGGTCTGTGTCGACTGAACAGTCGGTGCAGATACAGTGGTAATAGTCTGAACCGAGGAGCCCCTCGGTGCTGACATATAGAAGCCTGCAGGAGAAGACTGAACCGAAATCACTAATGGAGCTGAAGGCCTCGGTGCTGAAGGTCTAGGCACCGAAAGCACTGGGGCTGACTGAGTGAGCTCCAGAGCCAAAACTTTAGCCTTTTTAGGTTTTGGTTGACGGGAGTCACCAGCCGGGGACGAAGGCAAAGATTTAGCCTTAGTAGGAACATCCAAGGTTTTCTTATGGGCTCTAGGAGGGGTTGAGGCCTCTGAAAAGGGAGATTTTAGAAGTCCCTTCAGTAACCGCTTATTTTTCCTTTCCAACAAGGTTCTATTAGAAAAGTTCTCACAAATAGTACAGGGTGAGTCAACAGACAAATGGGAAGCTCCCAAACAAACACACAAAGTGTGTATCAGAAGTAGGCAGTTTGTGCCCACAATCAGAACACCGCTTAAACCACGGACCACCTTTCTTATCTGCCATGACAGCAAATTAATAGAAAAGGTACCAGCAATGGTACAAGAGAGTACCTGAATGTATGAGAGAAAAAGGAAAAGGATTACCAGCGATGGTAAAGAGAATACCTCGCGGTAAAAGCTGTAAAGAAAGAAGCAGAAAAACCTGGAAGAAATTATGTACGCTAGATGCGATAGGGTAAGAGACAATAAAATATGAACATTTCTGACAGAAAAGTAACCTGTAAAACTATTAAACAACAAATGACTGTACTTGGCTCAAGAGAAGTAGCTTGGCACGACCAAATGGCAATGCGGCAAACGAAATCTGAGGTAACAGGGAGAGGGGGATTATGGGTAAGAGTTTAGCTCGAGAGTTTGAAGCAGATGCGAGCTGGGAAAATTGCTGGCTCTGTTCCGATTTCGGAACAGATATCCATGCGTAAGGAATGAACGAGGATTAACAATATCAGATTCATTGTTTCCAGGCTGTGATAATGTTGACTCCATAGACTTTTTAAGTACCACTGAAGTTTCCTCAGATGCAGTCTTGCATATGGAATTAGAAGAATGCATGAGGCCATGAACCCCAAGGCTTGCAGTATTTGTCTTGCAGACAGCAGGACTTTTGTGGTCACTTGTTTGAAGTTATCAAATGAATTTGCTTTACTGGTGTGAGGAAAGCCATCTGGGCAATGTATTCAAGCTTGCACCCAGGAATGCAATCTGTTGAGAGGGTACCAGTTGTGATTTCTTTTTGTTTATGGTGTACCCTAGACAAGTTAGAACCCTTTTTACAAACGCCAGGTGATTTAGAAGTATGGCCTGGTTTTCTGCCTGAATTAGACAATCATCTAGGTATGGATATATTTGAATATTTCTTTGCTTGCAAAATGCAATTACTGGAGCCAGACACTTTGTGAATACCCTGGGCGCAGTACACAGGCCAAAGGGCAGTGCAGAGAACTGATAATGCAAGTAGCCTGCTTTGAAGCGTAAGTATCTTCTGCAAGATTCCCTGATTGGGATATGCAGGTAAGCTTCTTTTAAATCTAGAGTTGCCAACCAGGCATCTTTGCCTAGCATAGGAAGTAAATGGTGAAGAGTCAGCATCTTGAATTTTGGAATGTCCAGAAAGGTGTTTAGAGTAGACAGGTACAGAATCAGACGACATAATTGGTCTTTCCTGGGTACCAGGAAAATTCTGGACTAGAAACCTTGTCCCTTTTCTTGTACTAGCTGATTAGCCCCCAAGTTTAAGAGGGAAAGTACTTGTTTCTGAGCCTCTGCCCACTGATTTGGGGGCAGGTCTGGCCACCCGTTTGGTGTTGGCAACGTGCGGAAATGAAATCTGTATCCCTGGGACATTATTTAAAACCCATTTGTCCTGGGTTATGAGTTCCCAGTTTTTTGCATGAAGAGCAACCTTTCCCCCCAAAGGGGCGGCTAAAAGTAAGTGCTTGGTAATTTTAAAGGAAAGTCACTGCGACTGTTTACCATAGGGGGGTGTCTTGTTATTTCCAGATTTGGAAGTGGAGGCCCCCCCCATTGCTTAGTTCTGAGAGTCCCTTGGGACTGAAACCTGGTGCTTTTGATGTGTCTGGGTTTGGCTTGAGTGGATCTGGAAGGAGCTGGAAAGGACCAATTCTTAGTAGGCCGGTGCCTACTAAATATTGGAGGTTGCACTTGTAAGAAATCTTTCACAGTCTGCATAGATTTAGCTTTATCTTCCATCTTTTTTAGATCATCTTCAGCCTTATTGCCAAACAGACGGTCCTGATTTAAAGGAGCATCCAACAATTTTGCTTTAACATGATCAGGCAGAGATTGCTCCTTAAGCCAAGCATGCCTTCTAGGCACAGATTCAGTAACAGGAGCCCTGCAAAGAGGCCACTAAAGAATCAAAACCACATTACAAAGTATGTTTTCCAACTTGTTCAGCAGAAGGCAATAAATCCTGTAAATCTTTATTTTCCACACAGTCAGAAATCAACATCATTTTCTGTTTAAGCAGTCCAATAATATGCTGTTGATATTGAAATTGGCAGTTTAAAGCCCTGATTGCCAAGGTTGCATAAGTATAAACCTTTTTACCCCATCTATCCAGCGCCCTGGAGTCTCCATCAGAAAGGGTAGGATTTTTAGCAGTAGAAGCCTTAATGCCCTTGGGCCCCTGAGAAATGGTTTATGGATCCGCAACAGGATTTTTGAAAAGGAACTTGTGGGACTCAGGAACCCTGCAGTATCTGTCAGGTTTACTAGGAGCCGGAGGCAGGGAATCAGGGGCCATACTGGATTCCGAAAACACATCAACAATGTCTAGTACAGGAGGTATAGCCAAAGGCCTATGCTGAGGTAGGAGGAGGAAATCCCTAAGCCTCTTTTTAGATTCAGAAAATTCCTGACTTTCCCAGTGGAAATGCTCCCTTAAGGCATGTAAAGTTTCCCCAAAAGAAAAGTTCCCATGGGGGAAGCAGAGGGAATGGAATCCTCTGCATCAGAATCCTCATAAGTAGGTATAGACAAATCCAGGTCATTGGAAGAATTAAAAGAAACAGAGTCTTGATCAGAAGATTCATAGTCAAACTCAGCCCTAGGCCTCTTAAAAGGGGGTGGGGGTGTTTGACTACCCCTGATTAGAGTAATAAGATCTTCAGCCATTTTGATCATTTGTTTTTAGGCATAGGGGACCTGAACATCAGTTCTTTGGGCATAGATCGAGATTTAGGCCTTAGTATAGAAGGTGGAGTCCGTTTAATATGCAAGTCTGTAGGCCTGAATACACCCTCAGAAGCCGGTGCCTGCACAGCAGCTCCAGACCCATCCAAGGTAGAGACATCTGCGGGTTCCACAGGTGAAGCATCTCGCATCATACCGAACTCCGAATGGGTCTCAGTAGGGGCCTAGGAGTCAGAAGTAGCGGGTATCAGGGGCTACGAAAGCACCTCACTGAGTACCGGCAAACTGGCGACTAGCTTAACGGAAGCTTCGTCTGCAACTTTGGACCTATGCGATCTGTCTCTGTCTTTATCTTTATATTTTTTCAGAATGTCGGTAGTTGGATGGCTTACCAAAGCCATTTCAGAATAACTGAACCGAGTACCGAAGTAGTTAGATGCGAAAATGAACAGACGACGAATAGTACGAGGATTGAATAAGGCACAAAACTGACAGCGAGGGACTTCATGGTCTGGGCCTAAGCAAAGAATGCAGTATGAATGAAAATCTTTATGAGGTATTTGCCTTCCACAAGAAATACAATTGTTAACTTTTACTGACATCGGTTTAGAGCAAGAAAAAGGATCCCAATGGGGTACTTAGCTTTTTATAAGACTTCAGTTCTGAAACTCGAAAACGAAAATTTCAGGAGTCGGCCGACCGGCACTTGCAAACTGCTTCTGCTTTGGGCACCGCACGGCAAGAAAGACTGATGTAATGGTGTCAACTGCATGCTTTATACCCCTGACTACCTGACGTCATGGAAGAAAAGACAGCAACCGACGCAGGACCCAAGACTTTGATAATCAGGCCGGCTGAGGGCTACCTGCAAGCAGATAACCCAAAGGTAATGACTGCAACAGTGAAACACGAAGAACATGGGCTTTTCATCCAGGAAAAAAAAGAGGTCACTGCCCCACTGTACTCATTCCTCATTAGACCTATTAGAGTACAATGCCCCGTTTGGTATGTACCTCACAAGATATCTGCAACAGCTGGAAAGGCCGCAGAAAAACCTAACTAAAAAAATCACAGGCCTAAAGCAGATGCCCTATGCTGACCATTTAAAAAATCTCCAGCTATACTCTGTGGCATATCGTCTAATCAGAGGCAATCTCTGCTTAACATACAAGGCCATGGTCAAACCCAGAGTTGCTGGACATGCTCCCAATCCCTCAGAGCCTCACGCTCCAGGGATCTACACCTTGTCATCACAATGAACAAAAGATGCTAGAGGGATAGGTTCCTGACCCAGAGACTCCCCATAGTCTGGAATAGACTGGCCATACATGTCAAGCAGAGTGCCTCCTTGGCCCTCTTCAAAAGGAATCTTGACGATTGGATGAGAGATAGGAAATTCATCCCGGGGATCACATCAGTCGCCCTTGCTAGACAGGGGTCCAGGGAAGCAAATATTGTAGGAAGAAATATCCAGGGAAATGTTATGGCTAGGCTTGTATAGGCCCTAGGGCCGGTAGCCTAGTACTAACCTATGAATGGATTGTTGTTGATGCTATGCATATAAATAATGTGTTTGATTATAACAAGATTTTTAAAAGTATAGAACATCCGGTTACTTTATAAGGGAAAGGAAGGTGAAGAAAACTGAACGTGATAGACAACAGTATAGGGTTGGTTTGACCTATCCCGAACCTCCCAAATCTCAGGTTTGGGGCAGAGGAGGAACCAATGTTTCTAGCATTAATTCTGGGAATGACAACAATGGCTTGGAGGGAAACAAAGACATTCCCCACCTTTGTTAGAAGGGACTTCCCACCTCTGAGGAGGTCGGAGAGACTAAGGGAACGTTACAACAGGGAAGATCACCCTCAAGTGAAATGGTGCCGGCGTGGTTACAAGCCCCAGCAGAAGAGGGGAGTATGGAATGGGAGAATTTTAGTAACTGCATCCGTTAATGATGATGTTGGAGAGATTAACTGTAGAATTCTTCAGAACATCACTGGTGATTTTAAGGTGTTCAATTTTTCATCATTGTGGACTGAGGTCGCGGATTGCGAATTATTGGCTAGGGGTACGACTTTCATACCAGTCAATCATGACATGATCAGAACTTTGGTAGAGCTGAAGCAATATGTTAGGAAATTGAATTTAAACCTATATTTTCATTCAGTTGAATATATCGGTAACCCCTTACATATATCAAGCACTTTTAATCCCCCTTTGCACCATTCTTTACATCTTTTCAAAACAGTGTGAGACAGACATGAAGAGTATTCCTAGGCGAAACCCCCCTTTGCCCTTGAGTGTAGCCGAGGAGACAAACCTTGGAAAACTTAGAAGCAATGCGGATGTGAGGTTTATTAAGCCTAATAAAGGCAGGGACATGGTCGTCATGGATCTGGATGATTATAATACAAGAATGAGGGGAATGTTAGTGTGTGTTCATTATAAGAAAATCTTACTAAATGAGCTGAATGGCTCATATCGTTACGTGAGGGAGCAGATGAATGAATTGTTTATTGAAGGGTCACTGACTATAGAAAAACTAAATTATATGGTAGTGACGCACCCAAGAATCCTCACCAACATCCACAAGAGTTTGAGTAACCCCACTATGAGGCCTATCGTGGACGGGCGGGGATCCATTACATACCCGATAGTCAAATTTTTGGATATTAAGCTGAAATCTTTGTTAACAGAGGAGAATTACATGTGTAGGGGACACTCGGGATTTTTTGGATAGAATTAACAACCTTGACTTTTGTGAATCAGGTGTGTTTATCACTGTGGATGTGAAAGACCTCTACACTGTGATACCCCATGACATTGGTTTAGAGTGGACCTGTGATTTTATACTATCTAAAGGTGTGCCTCAGTACAGGATTAATGTGTATGAACAGTTTTTTGAGCTTGTATTGAAGAAAAATTGTATTTTATTTGAGAACGAATTTTGCCTTCAAACTGATGGTGTGGACATGGGTTCACCATGTGGGGGTTTATTTGCTAACACGGTCATGACTGAATGGGAGAAGAAATTCCTATAAGAGTTCCCTTTTTTTTCTTATTCTATGCTGTATGTCCGATACCTGGATGATATTTTTATCTTCTGGCCTGGCCACTTTGACCTAATATCTGATTTTTTATCTTACATTAATAGTTCTACCCCCTTTTTGAAGTTCACACATACTGTTCAAAGGAATGAAATTTCATACCTGGATGTGAAACTATTCAAAGACATGGGTTCCCGGCCCTTTACTGTTGAACTATTTAGAAGAGAGACCTATTCAAATAGTTTGTTACACTGCAGCAGTGCACATCCTTTCAAGCAGAAAAAAGTGTTCATCAAGGGACAGTTTGTGAGGGCAGTCCGCATGGTGTCCCTTTTTGAATCATTCTTGAAGGAATGTGATGTTTTGAAGGACATGTTTTTGAGGAGAGGTTATCCTCCCCTTATTGGTCCATGAGGTAATGACTGAGGTTATTAACAAAAGGGAAAGGGGTCATTTCAACGCTATCTTATCCCAAGTAGGGAATGGGGCAATTAATGATGCATCGGAAATGGATATTGGAAATATTGGGGACCCTGTTATGGAATCGTGTTAAAACCGAGGAAGACACTGATTTTAGGGCTGACAGAAACTTTAAGTTGGCGTTTATTACAACAGTTACTGCAGATAGACTAATTTCTATTTTGCACAAGAATTGGGTGATTTTGTCTTCTTGAGATGAGGTCAGGAAATGTATTAGCAATGCCTCAGTGGTGGTCTATAGGAAGGGTAGATATTTGAAAAGACTACTAGAGAACCCTACAAGTGACCTTAGTGAAGGTCTCATGAAAAAAGTGTGGTATATGTAACCAATGTGGTTTTATTATGGAGGGTTCATCAGCAACCATCAATGGGCAGACCTTCAGTTTCATGGACAAGTGCACTTGCCAGTCTGAGAGGGTTGTTTATTATGCGTTTTGTGTGCAATGCCCCTGCTTCTATGTAGGAAAAACTGACAGGAAACTTGGGTATCGAACCTATGAGCATGTCAGGGACATTAGACTGAAAAATAAAGTGAATGCCTTAGCTAGGCATTGTATGGAATATGAGGGACATTCTTTTAAGTTTATCGATGTGCTGAAAAGGGATTTGAGGGGGGGGGGGGGGGGTCCATGGCCTTTGCAGTTAAAAAGGTTGGAAGCATACTGACAGCTTAGAATGAATGCAACTGTTTGGCCAGAATTAAATATGTTGTCCCTGGCTTGTTTTTTGAAATTAAAGGCACTTGAAAGGCAAGTGCCTTTCAAGTGTATTAATTTTCTTCCTTTTACATGAATGTTTCTATCATGGAAGTTTTTTAATACATTTTTAGTATGTATTTATTCTTAGGGAAGTTTTGGTCTTTTATGTATGTTGTATATATATTTATATGCTGGTTTTACAACGTATTTATCCTGAACTTGCATTGAGACTTGGTTTTATTGACTATATTTTTGTTTTAAGGAAGTTTAAAAAAAAGTCTTGTAGGTTGAAGGTGAAGGAAATAAATTGTGTGATGATTTGTTAAGGTGTTAATTGGGTCAGGGTTGTATATGGGGTGTTGCCTGTTTCTTTCTGTATCTTGATAAAGTCTCTGAACTGACAGACGGAAGCGCTTGCATTTACTGTGTTGCGATAAAGAAGTGTGGACTCTGACATCAAGGATTCTCTGTTTTAAAGTAACTGTATACCTTTTCATCTATTTATTTCTGCTGGCTCCTGGTTTCAGTCCTTTTTGTGTGGATTTAGTTTATTTCATTTGTGTTGCAGTTTTTGGCTGGTTAAGTACTTTGTGCACCACTGTCAGCTGGTCATAGTGTAGAAGATATGGGAATTCTAGCCATGATGTTTTATTAGTACTAAAGAGTGATGTTTTCTAGATGGGGAGTCAATGACAAATTTAGCTATTTTGTGCAACATGTTTTGAGTTTACCTAGGTCTGATTTTCTGAGGTTCGTGAGGCAGAAAGAAGTGCTGGGAGTAGATGAGTTCTTGTGATGGCTATTTTGGTATTGTTGGTTAGGAATTGCTTGCTTTTATACAGAGTACCTATTTTTTGTGCACCTTAATAGTTTCTGATATGTGCTGGTTGAATCTCCATTTGCAGACAGTCTGCTTGGAGACTGGACTGCCCTCACAGCTACTGGCAAAGGCCACAAACAGTTGGGCCTGATTTCCTGATACTCTTGGTTCTAAGTAGTAACACAGCTGCCACTGTACATCCAAAGAATGAAGGATCATTTCCCTTTTGTTCTGAGGGATGGTGAAGAAGGTAGGCAAATGTATGGATTGATTCAACACGGTCTCTGTTTCCACCCTGGGCATAAAGGAAGGGCAAGTCCTGAGCGAGACTCTCTCTAGGTGGAAGATAATGAAAGGTTCCACAAACTTTACGGCCAGAAGCTCTAAAACTTCTGGCTTAAACTGATAGCCAGCAACAGGGCAGTCTTCCAGATCAAAAATATTAACTCTGAGGAAGCAGCTGGCTCGAAGGGTGGAAATGATCAGTTAACACAAAAGTGTGGTCCCAGGTTGGAAATGGAGGCTTTCTGGGAGGCCTAATGTGAACAATCCTTTTCAGAAACTGTTTCATGAGGGGGTGTGAAAAGAGACGAGTCTGAGAAGGCAGGTAGGCAGACATAGCTGAAACATTGATTTGTACGGTGTATGACAGCCTTTTGTCAAAAAGGCAACCAAATAAGGCAGTACATAAGGAATCTTAGCTAGACAAGGAGTTTGTGCTTTGTCTGCACCAAAGGGTGAATCTTTTCCATTTGACAGAGTAAGATTTCCTTGTGTTAGGTCTCCTAGCCTCTTTTGGGAAATCCAAGACCTGCTTGTCAAGGAGAGATTCCTTCTATGAAATCAAAGTATCATCCATGCTGACAGTCTGAGTGCCTACAGGTTGAAGTGTACAATATTGTGTTAATAGGTCCATTCTCTGTGGCAGCTGCCATGGTTCCCTGCTGGTTAGGCTGATTAGCAGAGGGTACACCAGTGCTGCCTGAGCCAGTCTGGGACTATTAGTATTACCCTTGGCTCCTCTCCTCTTCTCTCATCCTTAGCAATACCCTGGGGAGCAACTGTACTGAAGGGAAAGCATATAGGAAAAAGACCGGTCCCAGTGAAAGAGAAAGCATCCATCCTCCAGGCAGATTTTGTCCCTGAAGCAAAACTTTTTCATTTGAGCATTTTCTTTGGTGGCAAAAAGGTCCATCAACAGTACATCCCATTTTCTGGCTAAGCTGAGAGATACTTCCCGATACAGTTGCCACTCATGGAGGCCTGACAGGCTTCTGCTGAGGTGATCTGCTGGTTGGTTGTGTACAGTGGGCAAATACTGTGCCATGAGGTGCAACCTAGGGAGTGAGCGGTTTCCCCAAACATCCACTACTAGGTGTCAAAGCAGGTATGAGTGCCCCCCCCCCCAAGTTTATGTACCACATAACTGTGGTGTTGTCTGTCTTCACAACTAGTACTCCTGGCTTCTATACCTTCTGGAAGTCTATCACGTCTTTTTGTACTGCGATAAGTTTTTAAATTTGTGTTTGCATCTGAACTTGGAGTCCCATTTTCCTCGAGTCCGGAGGCAGCTGAAATGGGCTCTCAGGCTATTTCTGATGCATCTGTTGTCAGGGTTTGTCCTAGGGAATGAATCTGAAAGACCGACCCAGATTGAGGGAGCACGACAGGGCCCATCAGGCGAATTCCTTCCAGATACAACGGATCAGCTTTATCTTATCTGTAAATGCGTGATCTACACATTCTTAAGGTAACACTGAAATGTCCTCATGTGTAGTCTGTCCAGAGAAATCACGAGGATGCAATAGGCCATGCCACTCAGAGTCCAAAGATACTCCCTGGCTATGAGGTAATTCATGACCACTGTTTGTCTGAAGTAGAGAGTCAGGAAAGCAACCTGGTCTGGAGGTAAAAATGCCCTCTTGAGGGCTGAATCCAGTAGGGCCCCTGGAACACAATCCTGGTAGTGGGATTTGTCAGACTTCTGAGCAATGATGGTGAACATGGATGGAGGTTAAAAGATTTCTTGTTGAAAAATGGGTCCGATCTGAATTTTTCTGGGTTTGTTGCCAGGATATAGCAATCATCTAGATAGGGGTAAATTTGGATTCCCTTTGTTCTGCAAAAGGCAATCAGAGGGGCTAGGCTTTTCATGAAGACCCAGGAAGCAGTACACAAGCCAAAGGGCAAACCAGAAAACTGATCAAGCCTGGTACCTGCTCTGAAGTGCAAGAACCTTCTGAGAGAGCCCTCTATTGAAATATGATGATATGCATCTTTTAAATCCAGACTTACCTTGAGAGCACTGGGTGAAATCATGAGTAGATGTTTCTGAAGGGTAAGCATCTGGAATTTTGGTACCTGCATGCAAAGGCTGAGTTTTGACAGGTCTAATATTGGCCATCATATACCTTCTTTTCTGGGTATCAGGAAGAGTCTGGAGTAAAATCCTCTTCCTTTTAAGTGTTCTGGTACTGGTTCCATAGAGTCGTGGGCTCACAGTAACTATCTGGGCCAGTGCTTCGCTTTTTTGTTTTGGTGGAATGTCTGAGAAGCCTTAGGGAATCAAAGGTTGCTTGAATTCGAGCTTATAACCCTTTGAAATAATGTTTAGCACCCACTGGTCTGCAGTAATGAGAGTCCAGATACTGTGGAAAATTGATAGTCCCCCCACCCTAAGCCTTGCAGAGTCACTGTTGCTCCCTGCTAGAGGCCTGGCCTAATGGGTCTGAATGCCACTGCTTGGGCCGTTGATGCTGTCTTTGGCTCCTTTCCCTATGGGGCTTTCTTTGACTAGCACTGGGTTGGGAAGGAAAGGGCCAATACTTTGTGAGGTAGTTTCTGCTAAAGTGAAGAGGCTGGACTTGAAGTCCTTAACAGTCTGCATGGAATTGGCCTAGTCTTCAGCATCTTGACTACAGCTTCAGCCTTGGGACCAAAAAGAAATTCTTTATCCAAAGGGGTACCCAGAAGGCTAGATTTGACATGGTCTGGAAGGGACGGTTCTCTCAGCTAGGCATGTCTTATGACAGAACCTGTAGCTGCAGCCCTAATAGGAGCTTCCATACCATCACAGCCACAGTGCAGGGATTGTTTGGCTACCTGACAGCAGGAGTTACAAATGTCCAATAACTCCTTAGAGATACCCTTGTTCTCCATGCGTTTCATCCAGAATAGCTTCTAGGTATTTAATCACATGAACATGACAGTTCAAAGCCCATGTGGAGAGGGTACCAGATGTGTAAATTTTTTGCCAAATCTAAGGCCCTACTTTCCTTACCAGCAGACAAGGGGGTTTTGGACAAGCTAGTTTTGGCTGCCTTAGGGCCTGGAGTCACAACCTCAGAGTCTGCCACAGCATTCTTAAGAATTTTGTATGAATCCAGAACCCTATAAAACTTGACATTCTAGGGGCAGGAGGCAGGGAGTTTGGCTTTAAGGACACGAGGAAAGTACAGTTGTGCACACTTACCATAAATGTAGATGTTCGAGTGTATTCACTGTTGCAGTCATTACATTTGGGTTATCTGCTTGCAGGTAGCCCTTAGTTGGCCTGATTAACAAAGTCTTGGGTCCGGCGTCAGTTGCTGTCCCTTCTTCCAAGACGTCAGGGGTATAAAACATGCAGCCGACGCCATTACATCAGTTTTTCTTGCCCCAGATGTCTAGTGCCCACCTAATGTGGAGCAATTAAATACAAAAGCACAATGATATACCTCCAACAAAAAAGCAAATACATCAAAAAGCTTTTAAGCATAAAGGAAAGTAGAAGTATAGCCAAAAGAAGTTAGAGGGCTGGAGGGAGGGTAACCCAGGACTGCAACAGTGAATACACTCGAACATCTACATTTATGGTAAGTGTACACAACTGTACTATGTTCTTCGTGCTTCACTGTTGCAGTCATTACATTTGGGTAGATTCCCAAAGCTATGGTTGAGAGGAGGAATTTAGATAGCATTAGGACCAGCTATAAGGCCCTGCAAGACTGCAGTGGCAAAGCCAGCTCTGGATTTAGAGAAAATTGGCAAATGATAATGCTTGCTGAAAGTATGTATAGAACTCCACGTAACAGCTTCTAGGATGTCCCTGGTAGGGACGCCTCTCAGAAAGGCTGTAGAGGTAGATGCAGCCCTGGTAGAGTGAGGTCTGATCCCCTGGGGGATAGGTTTTCCATGGTGCTTATAGCAGAAATGAATGCAATAGCCTATTCATTTAGAAATGGTTTGCTTTGAAATGGCCTTCCCATCTGCCCCTGCAGCAAATGCCAGCAGTTCAGATTTCCTTTGAGGTTTAGTCCTGTCCAAGTAGAATCTAAGTTGTCTGTGCACATCTAAGGAATGCAGTATCCGTTCCCCTTTGTTCTGTGGATTGGGAAAGAAGGTTGGCAAATTAATAGACTGATTAAGAGCCACACTGGATACCACCTTGGGCATGAAGGATGGATTGGTTCTAAGGGACACCCTGTCCGCATGAAAGATGATGAAAGGCTCCACTGCCATAAGGGCCTGTAATTCAGATACCCTTCTAGCTGAAGTGATTGCTAAAAGGAATGCTGTTTTCAAAGAAAGAAATTTTAAGTTTGCAGTAGCAGCTGGCTCAAAAGGAGGTAGAGTGAGAGTTTCTCCAAAACAAAGTTAGGGTCCAGGCTGGAGTTGGAGCTCTCCTGGGTGGTCTCAAATTTCTGGCCCCTCTGAGGAACTGCTTGAGCAGTGGATGAGAGAAGAGGGGATGTTCTGTGCTATAATGAGCTGAAATGGCTGAGGCGTGGATTTTAATGGAGGAAAAAGACAGGCCCTTGTGAAGCATCTCAGTTAAGTGTTGTAAAATCTGAGGTAAATTGGGCGCTGCTGTGCTCATCCCTTGAGATTGGTTCCAGGCACAGAATCTTTTCCATTTTTTTGCCTCTAAAATGATATCCATTCACAGGTTTACTGAGGGATGGTAGAGGAGAGATTATGTAATTAGCCAGGCTGCAAGGTTGTGTTAGAAGCTAAGGGTGCAGAATCTGGTTCTCCTGCTGAGACAACAGGGAAGGAGTCTGAGGTAGGTGCCAAGGGGATAACCGTGACACTGCGCAGGAGGGAGTACCAGTGTTGGCGTGGCCAGTCTGGAGCAATCAATATCATCCTTGGTTTGTCCGGTTTGATTTTTAGTAGTACTTTGGAAAGCAGAGGCAGAGGAGGGAAGGCATAGCCTGATAGGTTTTTCCAGCTGAAGGATAGAGCATCCACTTTCCAGGCTTGCTTATGGGGAATCCTTGTGCAAAATTTGTCCAATTGGTAGTTCTGGGGAGAGGCATACAGGTCTATAACTGGGCTCCCCCATTTACTTGTCAACATGTTGAAAATAAATAAGTTATGTACTCACCATAACGTTCCATCTGAGTAGGTAACTTCATTTGTCAGCAACCTATGGGTATCAGATCTGACCTGGATCCGAGCCGGCAGCTTTCCAAGAGATTCAAGCTCCAAGCTCCTCCCCCTTACCTATAATACCCTGCGACCTCCTTCCAATCCTCAGATCGCGTTTGCCCATCTATATAACCTCACAACCACAAAACAACCTGAAAACCCCTAACCTAAGGATTAACAAAGGACTTGATAAACCATCCTAGGGTCCAGGTAATCAAAGAACCAGGTTAGGGGGAAGAAGGGAGGGTTGGTTGCTGACAAATGAAGTTACCTACTCAGATGGAACGTTATGGTGAGTACATAACTTCTTTATCTGAAGTACTTAACTTCATTTGGTCATCAACCTGTGGAACAGAGTCCCCAGCTGCCAAAAACTTGGGAGGTCCTCAAGGAAGGATATTCCGGAACACTGCAGAGCCAAATGCCGCCTTTCCTCTGGATACTAAATCCAATTTATAATGAGAGATAAAGGTATGAGAGGATGCCCAAGTAGCCGCAGAGCAAATGTCATCCAAGGGAACTCTGGACCAGAATGCAGCAGATGTAGCCATAGAACGAGTAGAATGAGCATGAACCCCTATAGGCACTGGTAGGCCAGATAGTTTGTATGCGAGCAGAATACAATTAGAACTCCATCTGGCCAGAGTCACCTTCGAAACTGGCTTACCCAAGAAGGGTTTTGCAAAGGAAACAAAGAGCTGATCAGACTTGTGGAAGGCAGCTGTCCTATGTAAATAAAAGCGTAACTGTCTATGAACAACTAACAAATGAAGTTTGTACTCCCCTTTGTTTTGATAGTTAGGGAAAAAAACTGGGAGATTAATGGACTGATTGATGTTCGCCTCGAAGGCCACTTTGGGTAGGAAAGATGGGTTAGTCCTGAGAGAGACCCTCTCCTTATGGAATATGAGGTAAGGGGGCTTAACACAGAGGGCCTGAAGCTCAGACACCCTTCTAGCGGAGGCAATAACTACCAAAAAGGCAGTTTTCCAGAACAAGAATTTCAAATCAACGGAAGCTGCAGGTTCAAAAGGTGGTCCAGCCTGAAGGACCAAAGTTAGATCCCATGGAAGGGTGGAGTTCCTAACAGGAGGTCTCAAGAGAAACGTACCTTTCAGAAAGGTCTTACAAATCTTGGTGGAAGCGAGGGGATTGAGATGGTCTCCAATGTGAAAATGGGAGATGGCAGCCATTTGAACCTTTACAGTAGCAGAATTGGCTCCTTGCTGAAAAATATGAGATAAAAAAATCGAGCACTGCTGGGATGGGAGCAGTGAAAGGGTTTAAATTCCTGGGATACGCCCAAATGGAAAACTGCTTCCATTTACTATTGTAAACCTTCCTGGAAGAAGGCTTATGCGCCGCTACCAGGATAGATCCAACTGCTGACGAGATACTGGGAGTCCTAGCAACTAATGTAACTGGATCAGCCAAGCTGAGAGCTTGAGATCGACCAGATTCGGGGGTTCCAGTCCTGAAGGATGAGATATAAGATCCGGGAGGAGATCCAAGATCCAGAGAGGAGCTATAAGATGAGACCATAGACACGGGAACCAGGCTTGACAAGGCCAGAATGGGGCTATGAGGATAATCTTGTTCCCCAACCAACGAGCTTTCTGTAAGAATTTTGTCATCAATGAAAGAGGAGGATAAGCATAAAGACCACCGGGTGGCCAAGCATGGAGTAGAGCTTCTCTGGGGGCTTCCCCCGGAGGGGGGGATAATCTTGTTCCCCAACCAACGAGCTTTCTGTAAGAATTTTGTCATCAATGAAAGAGGAGGATAAGCATAAAGACCACTGGGTGGCCAAGCATGGAGTAGAGCTTCTCTGGGGGCTTCCCCCGGAGGGGGGATTAGAGCAAAACACTTGCTGCACTTCGCGTTGGAAGGCGACGTGAAGAGATCGCAGCAAGGCTGACCCCACTTGCGGAAGATGTTTCACTACTAAAGGATTCAGAGACCACTCGTAGGGCGAGAGGATAGTTCGACCGACCCAGAATGTGCGTTGCTAAAAAAAACGGTTGGTGGATATCGCCCAATCCCAAACTCTCATGGCCTCTCGGTAAAGAGGGTAAGACCTGGAGGGAAAAAGGCGTGAAAGGCTTGCAACGCTAGAAGGACCGCCCTCATCTCCAGTACATTTATATGCAGAACGGTCTCTGAGTCCACATACCTTGGACAGTTCTGCCCGTGTAATGCCCCACCCCCACCCAAGGCAGGAAGCATCCGTAGTCACCGTGGCTTGGGGTTGCGGCATAACAAACGGTCGTCCTTCCCGAAGCACTTGAGATTGGAGCTACCACATGAGGGAATTTCTGCAAACTATGCTGATAGGAATCTAAGACCAATGGGTGGTGAAGGATGGACCACTTAACCTGCAAAGTCCACTGGAGAACCCTCATGTGCAAGCGAGCTAAGGGAGTGAGATTGATTGCTGCTGCCATGGACCCTAAAGCTCTCAGGACTAACTCCGCTGAAGGGGCAGGTGACTGAAGAAGGGCTAGAACGTGTAGGGTCAAACTGCGAAGTCTGTCTGATGTCAAGAAGGCCTTGGTCTGAAGCATGTCTATTCTGGCCCCTATGAACTCCAATATTTGAACTGGTTGAAGGGATGACTTCTTGAAGTTTATGGTGATCCCCAATTGGGATGATAGTAGGAAGCAATCCCTGGCTAAGCAGAGTAAATGCCTGGTGGGGGCGGTAAGGAGCCAGTCATCTATGTAAGGAAAAACCTGTATTCCCTGAAGTCTCAGGTGGGCCGCTACAACTGCCATGACCTTGGTGAACACCCTGGGGGCTGTGGTGAGGCCGAAGGGTAGGACCCTGAACTGGTAATGACTGGCCCCTAGCCGAAAGCGGAGGAACCTCCTGGATCGTCTGTCCATGAGAATATATTACGCATCCTTGAGGTCTATGGAGCACATCCAGTCCTTCTCCTGCAAAAAGGGCAGGATGGATTGCAGCGTGACCATCCGGAATTTCTCCTTGGCAATGAAGAGGTTCATGGTTGAAAGATTGAGAATCGGCCTCAAGTCCCCCATCATCTTTGGCACCAAAAAGAACCTGGAGAAATTGCCTACTCTGGACTGGCCTGGGGGGACGTGCTGGATGGCTCTTTTTTCTAGCAGCTTTTTTTATCTCTAAAGCTGCAGCCTCCCTCTGACTGGGTGGTACATCGGGGAGGTGCCTCGACTGAGGAGGTTGGTTTATGAAAGGGATTGAGTAACCTCTGGATATTATTCGAAGCACCCAGCGATCTGTTGTGATGGACTCCCATTGAGCCAAGTGCTTCGAAAAATGCCCCCCTGACTGCCTCCAGAGAGGAGCAGTCGGGCAACCCCTCAGGGTCGCTGCGGGGGTCGGTCAGAAAAAGGTTCCAGAGACCCAAACTTTTTTGGCCCCCCTCTGCCTCTGGGCCGGCGTCCACCTTGTCCCCATCTGCCTCTGAAGGACGAAGGATCTGGAGCGTAATGGGACTGCTGAGACTTCCGGAACTACATCATCTTTTGTCCTCTGGTTCCTGGAAAAGGACCTTTGAGGAGCCGTGAAGCGGATTCCGATGGCAAACAGCATCTTCCTGTCTTTCTCGCTCTTAACCAATGCGTTGCAGATGGTCTTCCCGAACAAGGTAGAACCAAAAGGTGCATTCGCAAAGGACGCCTTGAAAGGTTCTGAAAAGTCACAAAGCCAGAGCCAGGTGTGAAGCCTTAAGGCGATGCCGAATCCGCTGGCTCTAGCGGGTCCTTCCGTGGCATGGGAGAGTAGCCGCATAGACGTGCCTGATACAGATTTCAGAGTGGCCATGCGAGCCGAGAAGGTCCGTTTGTCCATGGCCGACATGGACTCAGGGGGAGACTCAGCGTATTCTTTCACCAGATCCCGCTGAAGTCTAATTACATGGGCCAAATAATTCAGCGCCCTTATGGAAAAGGTAGCTGAAGCAAACATCTGCTTCCCGATATGATCCATCATCAGAGACTCCTTATCAGGGGGGATGGACCGAGGAACTATCCTGAGCAAGTTCCTTCTTGACGGCTGCCGCCACCCACCATGGCATCTACCGGGGAACCCTTACTCGAAGCCGTCCTATCCGCGGGGGGACTAAGAATCCTATATGGCCCCCTAGGGATTGGCTCTACAGTGTCCGGTTCCTTCCATGCCTGGTATTGATGAGGTCAACCAGGGGGTCGGCCGAAGGGGACACCCAAGAGGTAGATGGGCCTGCGAAAGCCTCCAGGAATACCTACTCATCTGAGGAAGGTTTTTGGGCTGACCACCCCCCCCCCCCCCTTTGGCAAAGCATTTCCATAATGTCTCCAAAGGAGACTTTTTAGAGGAGTGACCTTGGGGAACCTTCCCCTTCCTCCAAATCGGTGTCCTCCGTGAGGGACTCAGGGGAGTCCAAGTGCCTCCTCTTACACTTACGTTTGTGAGGGACCTTCTCGGTGGGGCTGTCCGAGGAGGGTTCACCAACAGGGTCATGTTCCGCCAGTGGAACTGGCTGGGGCGTCAACGCAAGCTGTCCCTCGGACTGGATGATGGAAGACAAGCCCAGCTGCAAGGGAGTAGATCCCGAAGAAAGAGTAGGGGGTCTCGAACCTCTCGAGAGAACCCTCTCCACCACATCGAAAACTGAGGGTGAACCAATCTCTCTGGGCTCCGTGGTTAACACCCTCGGATCCGGCGTGGGGATCGGTGTCGGAGCTGAAGCACTCTGACCCGAGAGGGAAGTGTGCTCTGACCGAAACGGAGCCGAAGACACACTGGCCCCCTCGGATCCGATGCACGGCTCTCGGCCCCGAGAGCTCAGATCCAAAAAGGGATTCGACAAACTCGAGGGCATGGCCGGCGTCGAGGGAGCGATAACCATCGGCGCCGACTCCCTGACTCCAAGACTCCTCGGATCCGAAACCCGATAGTGGATTGGAGAAGGAGCTACTGGGGCAAAAAGTGGGGCTGAACTACCCCCCCCCCCGAAGGGGGGGGGCAGCAACACTCCCATATGCAGTTGGGTTTGGAGAAAGCGACGCATCATCTGATCCATATCAGCATCGGAGAGGCTATGGGTTTGACTTTGAAGAGGCCGCCGAAGCTGGCCTGGAGGGCCGCTGCAATGACCTTGAAGATGGCCAGGCCTCCTCCTCCGGCAAGAAGCGTGGAGAATGGAGCCGAGGGGAGGAAGGCCTGGAGACCTTCGGGGGTGTCGAGAGCACTTCGGCAGGTGGGGCAGAGGGGTCTGAGTCGGCCCGCCACTTGTGGCTTCTGTGCCTCTTTCTCTCTCCTCTCTCTCATCTTTTTTAGATTCCCTCTCTCCCTGGGAAGAGGTGGGAGGTTGAGTCCCAGCCAGGGGAGGGGGGACAGCAGGCTGAGCAGCCGCAGCCACGGCTGTAGCCGAGGGAGAGGCGGAAGTAGTCGATTCCGCGGGTAGGAGACCCACCAGAATCAGCATATTCCTCCTATCCCTCAGGGGCCGGGAGTTAAAGGCTGCACAAACCTGGCAGCCTGAGGTCAGATGAGGTACCCCCAGGCAGAGGACGCACTGAGTGTGGCCATCCGCTGGGGATAGCTTATGGCCACACTCAGTGCATCTAGAAAAGATGGCCTTTGGGGCCTTGGCCATGATTCCTAGATAAAGACACACACGCCCCACACAAACACCTAAGGGAAAAGAGGGGCCTACTAGGAGTAAAACTATGAGGGAACGAGGGAGTAAAGCTAAGGGATTTAAACTATTAATCTAAACTAACCACACACACAAATTATCAGAGATTTTTAAGCAAAAATACACTCACAAATCGCCTGAAAACGCCAAGAGCTTAAAAACTCATGCTTGACCAAGCCATGGCAAACGAGATCTGAGGATTAGGAGCTCGCAGGGTATTATGGGTAAGGGGGAGGAGCTTGGAGCTCGGATCTCGGATCTCTAGCTTGGAAAGCTGCTGGCTCGGACCCAGGTCGGATCAGATACCGACAGGTTGATGACCAAATGAAGTTAACTACTTCAGATCCTTGGTTCCAGTTTCCACTAGTGTGGATCCATGAGGTTTCTGCTTAGTCCGTCTGCCAGTGTAATTAATTTTCCTGGCAGGAATTGAGCTTGTAGGTGCACTTGGTAGCTCAAGGCTGTGTTCCATAATGTCATGGCTAGTCTGCAGAGGGGGTAACAGTGTGTACTCCCCTGCTTATGTACCACATAACAGTGGTGTTGTCTGTCTTTACCATAACTTGTCCTGGAAGAATGTGGTCCTTGAAGGCTGTCAGAGCATTCTGTACAGCTAACATTTCTTTTTAGACTGATATGCAGGTGCATTTGACTTGGGTTCCATTTGCCCTGAATGCACTTCCTTGACAGGTGAGCCCCCCATGCATAGTCTGATGCGTCTGTTAGGGTTTGGGTGGCAGGGGATGGTGTAAAAGGTAGTCCCTTGTTTTGGTAGCAGGCCTCTTTCCACCAAAGGAATTCTAGGTGTAGGTGAGGTATGATGGTGATCATTGCTTCTAGATCCTGAGAATGTTGACACCATAGGCTTTTTAGATACCACTGCAGTTTCCTCATATGTAGTCTTGCGTATGGAAGAAGAAGAATGCAGGAGGCCATGAACCCCAAGGCTTGCAGTATTTATCTTGCAGATAGCAGGGTTTTTGTGGCCACTTGTTTGAAGTAGGTTGTCAAATGAATTTGCTTCTCTGGCGTGAGGTAAGCCATCTGGGAAGTTGTATTCAAGCTTGCTTGAATATAATTTGACGACAGGGTACCAGGCGCAATTTCTTTTCGTTTATGGTGTACCCCAGACACGTTAGAACCCTTTGTACAAAGGCCAGATGACTCAAAAATATGTCCTGGCTTTCTGCCTGAATTAGACAATCGTCCAGGTATGGGTATATTTGACTATTTCTTTGCCTGCAAACTGCAATAACTGGAGCTAGGCACTTTGGCTTATCTACTGCACCCAGAGTATTCACAAAGGGCTGTGCAGAGCACTGATAGTGCATGTAGCCTGCTTTGTAGTGTAGGTTATCTTCTGCAAGATTCCCTGATTGGGATGTGCAGGTATGCTTCTTTTAAATCTAGTGTTGCCAACCAGGCAGCTTTGCCTAGCATAGGAAGTAATTGGTGAAGAGTCAGCATCTTGAATTTTGGAATTTCCAAAAAGATGTTTAGAGTAGACAGGTCCAAGATAGGACTCCTTGAATTGTCTTTTCTGGGTACCAGAAAAAGTCTCGAGTAGAAACCTTGTCCCTTTTCCTCTTCTGGTACCAGCTGAATAGCCCCCATGCTTAACAGAGAAAGTACTTGTTTTGGGGCCTCTGCCCACTGATTTGGGGGTAGGTCCGGCCAGCCGCTTGGTGTTGGAACGTGTGGAAGTGAAATCTGTATCCCTGGGACACTATATTTAAACCAACTGAACTGTTAAAGGTGAAAAAGAAACTCAATGAGAGCCGGCAAGTTCACAAAATCCTTTGTTTAATGAGCGCTTTTGGTGAGGTCAATGCCTCACCTTCCTCAGATAAAACTAAGAACAATTGACCCCGTTTTTATACAGGCGTCACAAAAGTAAATTGCAACAATTAATTGAATAATTAAAACAATCAGTAATGTTTTAAAAACCAAGTACAACCATATGTAGGTTTAAAATGTCATATTATAACACTTAAAGTTGGAAAAACTTTTCAAAGAAGTGCTTAACCATTGCCAAAAGCAGCAGTCTACCTTTCAGAGCTTTAGATGTTAGAAAATAACATTATAATATTCAAAAAGTGTTCAAGTAAATTTCCACATAACTTAAGTGCCTTTTAAAACATTAAATGCATTTAGAAAATATTTGATTTAAAACCTGTGAATCAAACACAGAAACACAACTGAGAACAAAAACAAGAAAGCTAAATATACCTAACGGCATTATTAACCTAATTATACTATAAGACCCTAAAAAATATGTGTGTATATATGCAGTGACAGACTTCATGGAGTTTACTTTCAACTTAGATGATAGCATTATTAATTTTTTGGACATTTCACTAGTCAAAGATAGGGCCAACTCCAAGTTTAAAAGCTGCATTTACAGGAAACCCACACACACTAATGCCTTTCTACACTTTGCTAGTAGCCATCCTTACCATCAAAAGAAAGCGGTTGTAAAAGGACAGATGGTAAGGGCCGCTAGAATGACTACAGACATTTCTGACTTTCAAGAAGAGTGGGATAGGTTGGAAAGTATGTTTTTAAATAGAGGTTATCCAAGTAACCTGTTGTTTAATATTAAGGCTGAAGTCATTACTAAACACAACTCAGGGCATTTTAAACCTCTATTGAATAGGCAGTTAGAACAAATCAGCACAGGTTTTGATGACCAATGTAATACACTATTGCTTAAGAAGAACACTGTATACAAGACTAGTTTTCTTTGTACATTTTCACTAGATTTCCAACATATTAGGGAAATTTTGAATAAAAATTGGGGTATTATTTTAGAAGATCAAGCCTTATCTACAAGACTAGGGGAGAAACCAAAAATTACGTATAGAAGAAACCTCAACCTTAAAGCACTTCTTGAATGGAGAAAAGTGTCCCATACCAACAGACCTAAAGGTATGTTTGAGACTAGGAGCGTCACCTACGCCGCATTATGTGATTATTGTACTGCTTTTTACATTGGAAAAACAGGAAAATCAAACAACGTATTTACGAACATTGTTATGCAATAAGTAAAAAAGATATGAATAATGCTTTAGCAAAACATATTGATGAGTATCCCAACCATCATTTTAAATTTATAGTATTACAACAAAGGCTTGCCGACACTAGAGGGGGCCCTTGCCAATTGTTGTTGGAGACTGATGAACTCAAGTGGCAGATTAAAACAGCACACGTCCCCAAGTTTAAATGAACATTTATCTATAAAATGTTTTCTTAAATTGTTAGCTTTGAAAAGGTAAAAAGAAATTTCATGGGGGATTTAGCTTTTTTGCATGTTATTAGACTTAACTTCTTTAGACTCTACTAATATATACACATATATTTTTTCGGGTCTTATAGTATAGATAATTTTTTGTACTTGGTTTTTAAAACATTACTGATTGTTTTTAATTATTCAATTAATTGTTGCAATTTACTTTTGTGACACCTGTATAAAAACAGGGTCAATTGTTCTTAGTTTTATCTGAGGAAGGTGAGGCATTGACCTCACCGAAAGCGCTCATTAAACGAAGGATTTTGTGAACTTGCCGGCTCTCATTGAGTTTCTTTTTCGCCTTTAACGCTATATTTAAAACCCATTTGTCCTGGGTAATTAGTTCCCAGTTCTTTGCATGCAGAGCAATCTTTCCCCCCAAAGGGGCAGTCAGTTGAAAAGTGCTTGGAAATTTTAAAAGGAAGTAATTGAGACAGTTTACCATAGGGAGGGGGGGGGGAGTCTTATTTGAAAGTGGAGGCCCCCACTGCTTAGTCCTGTCTCCCCCCTGGGACTGAAACCTGGGGCTTTTGCTGTGTCTGGGTTTGGCTTGACAAGACCTGGAAGGGGCCGGAAAGGACCAAATTCTTAGAGGGCCAGTGCCTACTAAATCTAGGAGGCTGAACTTGTAAGAAATCTTTAACAGTTTGCATAGATTTAGCTTTATCCTCCATCTTTTTTAGAACTTCCTCAGCCTTGCTGCCAAACAGGCGGTCCTGATTTAAGAGAGCATCCAACAATTTAGCTTTAACATGATCAGGCAAGGATTGCTCCTTTAGCTAAGCATGCCTTCTGAGCACAGACCCAGTAACAGCAGCCCTGCAAGAGGCCTCTAATGAATCAAAACCATATTGCAAAGTATGTTTTCCAACTTGTTCAGCAGAATGCATTAAATCCTGTAATTCTTTTATTTTCCACACAGTCAGGAATCAACATCATTTTCTGTTTAAGCAATCCAATAACATGTTGCTGATACTTTAACATATGAAACTGACAGTTTAAAGCCCTAATGGCCAAGTTTGCAGAAGTGTAAACCTTCTTACCCCATCTATCCAGAGCCCTGGAGTCTCTATCAGAAGGGGTAGGACTTTTAGCAGTAGAAGCCTTAATGCCCTTGGGCCCCTGTGAAATAGTCTCTGGATCCGCAATAGGATTTTTAAAAAGGAACTTGTGTGACTCTGGGACCCTGTAGTATCAGTTGGGTTTACTGGGAGCAGGAGGCAAGGAATCAGGGGCCAAACTAGATTCTGAAAAAGCATCAACAATGTCTAGTACAGGAGGAATAGCTAAAGGCCTATGCTGAGGTAGGAGTAAGAAATCTCTAAGCCTCTTTTCTGAATCAGAAAAATCCTGGCTTTCCCAGTGGAAATGCTCCCTTAGAGTATGCAAGGTTTCCCCAAAAGAAAAATCCTCTGGAGGGGAAGCAGAGGGAAAGGAGTCCTGTGCATCAGAATCCCCATAAGTACATAAGGGCAAATCCAGATCATCAGAAGAATCAGAAAAACAGAATCCTAATCAGAAGATTCATAAGGAACTTCAGTCCTAGGCCGCTTAGAAACAGGGGGGGGGGGGGGTTGGCTACCCCTGATTAGAGTCATTAAATCTTCAGCCATTCGTATTTGTTTTTTTAGGCATAAAGGCCTGAGCATGTGGCCTGGGCATCACTTTTTTAGGTATGGTTCGAGATTTAGGCCCAAGTGAAGAAAGAGGCGTCGGTTTAATATGCAAGTCCGTAAGGCCTGAATACACCCTCAGAAGCCAGTGCCTGCACAGTGGCTCCGGACCCATCCAAGGTAGACACATCCGCGGGTTCCATAGTTGAAGCATCTCACGGCATACTGGACTCCGAATGGGTCTCAGTAGAGGCCTGCGAATCAGAAGTAGCGGGTATCAGGGGCAGCGAAAGCACCTCACTGAGTACTGGCGACTGGCTTAGGAGAAGCGTCATCGGCAGTTTTGGACCTTGGCAGCCTGCCTGTCTATCTTTGCGTTTTTTCGGAATCCCGGTAGTCGGATGGCTAACCGACATTTCTGGATAATTAAACAGAGAACCGAAATATTTAGAGGCGAAAATATACAGACGACGGATACAGCGTTGATTAAATAAAGCACAAAAACGACAGCAAGGTACGTCATGGTCAGGGCCTAAGCAAGGAATACAGTACGAATTAAAATCTTCATGAGGTACGTGCTTTCCACAAGTAATGCAATCATTAACTTTTACTGACATTGGTAAGGAGCAAGAAAAAGTTTCCCCAATCGGGTACTTAGCTTTAGTTGAAGACTTCAGTTCTGAAACCCGAAAACGAAAATTTCAGAAGTCGGCCAACCGGCACTTGTAAAATGCTTCTGCTTCGGGCACCTCACAATAAGAAAGACAGATGTAATGACATCGGCTGGATGTTTTATACCCCTGACGACCTGACGTCATGGAAGAAGGGACAGCAACTGACACAGGACCCAAGACTTTGTTAATCAGGATGACTGAGGGCTACCTACAAGCAGATAACCCAAATGTAATGACTGCAACTGTGAAACACTAAGAACATCGGCAAGGGGGTTGTGTTCAGGGAGGTTAAGAAATTCCTAATTCTTTTCTTAGACTGTTGGTAGTCTTGTGCTTCCCACTTGAAGTGTTCCCTTTAAGGTGTGAAGAGTTTCCCCAAACAAAATATCCTCAAGAGAGGAGGCTGATGCAAGATTCTCCTCTGAGTCAGAATCCCCAAGGAGACTATGGGAGCACTCTCTTCAAAGGCAGAATCCTCCTAATCAAAGTCCTCATCCAAGTCAAAGGAATCAGAGTGATCTTCTGTAGGGGTGTCTTTCTTTTATCTGGAGAAAACTCAGGGGGAGGCTTGCTTGCATCTAACCAGACAGATTAGATCTTCAGCCAACTTCAAGATCCTGCTGATAATCCTGAGAATGGGAGTTGGTAGGCATTAGCTGAGACTAGGCGGGAGCCACTTTCTTGTGAGCAGGCTTAAGTTTTGGTCTGTGACCCACCTCTGCCCAGAACAAACAAACCGACTCACATAGGCAAAAGGCTGTTGCAAAGTCCTGTAGATGCAAAGATCCATTGCTAGTCTTAGTACGGTCACCAGAAGCCGGAGTCTGCACAGCGGTCCTGGAGCCAACAGGTGAGCAGAGTCCTACAGCTTGAAAAACACACTGAGGGACCAGAAGGCATATCGGACTCTGAACAAGTCTTGATGAGGGCTTCAAAAGCACCTCACAGTCTTCAGTGATAAGTTTAGGAGGACTGGCCAATAGCGAGCAGGCGTCATCTGAAGCCATAAGCCTGGATCATTTTTCCTCATCTCTTTTTCACCTAGAAATGTTGACTACACCTAGACCAGAGGATGTCGCAGGATGTGAACAGCCTGACAACTCACTAAGATACCTGGTTCTGTTGTGAAAGTCAGCACAAAAATGACAGTTGGGAATGTCATGTTCGGGCCCCCAAGCAATTCACACAAAAGGAGTGAAGTTCCTGTGTGGTGTCGGTTTGCCACAGCAGGGATGATTATTAATTTTCGACATTAGTCAAACGATACAGAAAAAGGTTCCCCAATGAGGTACCTAGCTTTTTGGAGTCTTCTTTCTGTGGTGTTGACTGACTAACGCACTGACTGGCACTCTGCATCAGACTCAGACAGCAAGAAAGAAGAGTGATCATGTCACCAGTCAACTCCCCTTATATCCATAGTGACATTGGATAGGGCGTCCACCGGTTCCAGAAGGAGAGATACTATTCACTAGTAGTTGCGCCAGCAAAGGGCTTCCCCTGCAGGAAATCCCACAAGTTAGGAATGCAACAATGAAACCTGAACATCCTTCTCACTGGCAGACTGTGGAGAAGGAAAAAGGAAGGGAAATTAATAGACTGATTAAGGGACAACTCACCAACCACTGTGGTCATAAAAGAAGGGTTGGTAAAAACAACCCTGCCTCTGTGGAAAACTAAGAAATGAGGAACAGCCATGACAGCCTGAAGCTCAGACACACACTTGGCTAAAGTGAGAGCCAAAAGAACAGTCTTTCAAGTACAATGTTATAAATAAGCTGTAGAAGCAGGCTCAGAAGGAGCCGGAGTCAATTTTTCAAGTACAAAATTGATATCCCCACGAAGGCGGAATAGGCTTGCTGGGAGGCTTGATATGAAGGACAACTTTAAGGGATTGCTTGACCTCGATTTTAGAGGCCAAAGGTGGAGACAAGAGCAGACAAGCAGAGACTGCTGACAGGTGAGCTTCGACTGAAGAATATGCTAACCCCGACTGCAGCACATCACACAAATGAGAGAGAACCAGAGGAACCTCCACAGATGGGGGATCCTGATGGTAACAGAGGCACCAGACAAAATCTTTCCCATTTAGACACGTGATTTTTTGGTAGTGAGTTTCCTGGCCTCCTGCAGAACCCGAAGCACATCCTCAGAAAAAAAGTGCCTAGAAGGGATCAAATGCCTTTCACCTACAGCGTCAGTTGGAGGGGACAAATGAGAAGGGATAAGGGACCTCCTTGTCTTGTGAGAGCATCTACTGGTGAGGTAAGTTGTGGTGATTGCCCCTGGCCAAGTGAAAAAGAAGGAGGGACCAATTCTGTCTGGACCCAGAGTCACTAGCAAGACTTTGAGGGGTCATTCCTGATCTTGTGCAAGACTCATTGTAACACAGGAAGGGAAGGAAACACGTAAAGAAACATTCCCTCTCAAGGAAAAGGTGGGCATCCAATTTCCAAACCAGAGGACTTGTGACTTGAACAAAGACAAGTTGTCTGTTGAGAATGAAGGCAAAAAGATCTGAGGAATACCCCACTGATGAACAATGTCCAGTAACACACCTCTGTGAAGTATCCATTCATTAGCTTGTGTGCTAGACCTACTCAAGAGTCTGCCACTAGACTGTGCTCCGAGGGAATGTAAACTGCCAGATGAATCACGTGATACTGGACAGTTAGATCCCAGACCTGTAGAACCAGTCAGCAAAGAAGATAGGACCTTGTAAGCCCCGTTGCCTGATCACATACCACAATGTGGTATTGGCTGTGTAAATTTTGAGGGGCCCAGGATGAAAGCGGGAATAAAAAGCCTGAAGAGCTAGAAGCAGAGCCCTCATCCCCATTACAATGATGTTTTGTCAGACCTCTGATGAGACAGGGCCAGAGACCCTGAACCTTCAGACAGCCAAAGGGACTGAAGCTTGGAAAGGAAGCCCCAGGTCAAGAGAAAGTAGATGAATCCACCACTGAAGCTCGAGCTAGGGAAGGTACAGGGAAAGTACGGGGTAGCAATATTGGAACCACACTAATTTGAGGTACCACTGAAAGTTTCTTGTGTCGAGTCTGGTCAGAGGGAACATGGGAATAGCAGAAGCCATGAACCTGAGAAATTCCCTGGTCATGACTGAAGCCAGAGGAAGAGACTAGTAAAAGGCAGTTTGAAACGGGGCTTTGGGGGCAAGCAGGTATGCCAACATGGGGATGGTATGAAGCCAGCAACAGGGGGAAAATATGACCTGAGATGGCATCAAAGCTGATTTCAGGAAGTTTATGGTGAAACTCAGACTCCATAACAAGGAAACAGTAACTTGAGATCGTGAAGCAGATCAGTAGGGGAAGAAGCTTGTAAGAGCAGATCATTCAGGTAGGGAAAGATCTGAACACATCTTGGCCTGCAAAAGGCAATGATGGCAGCGAGGCATTCGGTGTATACCCTTGGGACAGTAGACAGGCCAAAGGGAAACAATGAACTGAAAATGCAAGGAGAAAAACAGAGAAACAAAAGTTTCCTGAAAAGGGGATGGATGGGGATATGAAGGTAGGTATCATTACGGTCCAGACAGACCAGAAAGGCCTGGGGTAGAAAAAGGAGAAAATGTCTGAGACGACATCCACTAAAAGGAAGGAATTTTGAGAAAGGTCTTGAGAGCTCAGAAAGGTCCAGAAAGTACAGTTGTGTACACTTACCATAAATGTAGATGTCCGAGTGTATTCACTGTTGCAGTCATCACACTTGGGTTATCTGCCTCCAGGTAGCCCTCAGTTGGCCCGAATACCAGAGACTTACTATTGCTGTGTCGGATGCTGTCGCTCCAAGACTGATGTCAGGTCGTCAGGGGTATAAAAAAAGGCAGCCAACACCATTACATCAGTTTTTCTTGCCCCAACTGTCAGGAGCCCCACAAATAAGGAGCTAAGTTATGGTGGGGAAAACACCACCAGCAAAATGTAAATACCAATACCCCAGAAGGGGTGAATAATAGCCAAAGAGAGGAGAGAGAGAGAAAACCAGGGGGCTGGAGGGAGGGAAACCAGGACTGCAACAGTGAATACACTCGAACATCTACATTTATGTAAGTGTACACAACTGTACTATGTTCTTCATGTTTTACTGTTGCAGTCATCAAACTTGGGTAGAGTCCCAAAGCTTAAGAAGGGTGGAGGCAGTCAAGAAGAGTTAGGGCTAGCTAGTATATGCCTTGCAGGACTGCTGTAGCAAAACCTGCCCTGGATTTGGAAAATATAGGCAAGTTGTAATGCTTGGTGAAGGTCTGTACAGAACTCCAGGTAGCAGCTTCCAGGATGTCCCTGGTAGGGACTCCCCTGAGAAATGCTGCAGAGGTAGATGTTGCCCTAGTGCAATGTGTTCGGACCCCGTGAGGGGTTGGTTTCCCATGGTGCTTATAGCAGAAATGGATGCAGTGTGCTATTGCCCTCGGCCCCTGTTGCAAAGTTGATTAGCAACTGGTCAGATTTTCTAAGGGCTTAGTCCTACCAAGGTAGAATCTGAGCTGCCTGTGCACGTCCAAGGAGTGCAGGATCCTTTCCCCTTTATTTTGAGGATTAGGGAAGAAGGTTGGCAAATGGATGGATTGGTTGAGAGCCACACTGGACACCACTTTAGGCATAAAGGAAGTGTTAATCCTGAGTGAAACCCTGTCAGCATGAAAAATAATGAAGGATTCCACAGCCATCAGTGCTTGTAGCACAGACACACTCTTCTAGCTGAAGTGATGGCTAGAAGCAAGGCTGTTTTCCAAGAGAGGAATTTTAACTCTGCTGACACAGCAGGTTCAAAGGGGGGAAAGCTTGAGCTTTTACAGTACAAAGTTAAGGTCCCAAGCAGGGGTGGGTGCTCTCCTTGGTGGCCTTAAGTTGTTTGCCCCTCTCAGGAACTGTTTGATAAGAGGGTGCGAGAAGAGAGGTGGTTCAGTGTTGTAATGAGCAGAAATGGCGGAGGCATGTATCTTAATGGAGGAGGAGGACAGGCCTTTGTGTAGTAGATCTGCCAAGTAATCCAGGATTAAAGGCAGAGAGGGCAGTATTGTGTCCACGCCTTTAGATTGAATCCATGAGCAGAACCTTTTCCACTTATCAGCATAGGATTTTCCTGCTTGCTTATGGTTGCTGGGGGAGAATTAAAGTAGTAAGCCAGGGTGCAAGATTTAGGGTTTGCAGTTGGGGATGCAAAATCTGTCCCTCCTGCTGAGAGAGCAGGGTTGGGATCTGGTGCAGGTGCCAGGGTGGCAACGGTGTCAGGCTGCGCAGGACTGGGTACCAGTGCTCGCGTGGCCAGTCCGGGGGCAATCAGAATTGTCTTTGGTATGTCTTGTTTTATCTTGAGTAATACTCTTGAGAGGAGGGGCACAAGGGGAAAGGCATAGATTGAGAGATTTACCCACTGAAAAGATAGGGCATCCACTTTCCAGGCCCTGCTGTGAGAATTCCTGGTGCAGAATTTGCTTAGCTGGTGGTTGTAGGGGGAGGCAAAGAGATCCACCTCTAGGGTCCCCATTTCTGAATCAGAAGGTTGAAGATGCTAGGCTCTAATTGCCACTCGTTCATAGGTAGGTACTAGGCTATCGGCCCAAGGGCCTATGCAAGCCTAGCCAACAAGGTTCCCTGGCTTACGCCACCCAAGAAAGTTATTTTCCTGTGCCACTGACTAGCAGACACACAGAAGTGATCCCCGGGGTGTATTTCCTATTTCCCATCCACTCACCAAGATTTTTCTTGAGTGCTAATGAAGAACTTTGCTTGACATAGATGGGTAGCCTGTTCCAGAATATGGGAAGTCTCTGGGATAGGAATCTATCCCTCCAGCATGTCCTGTTTATTGTGGTGACAAGGTTTAGGGTCCCTAGAGCGTGTAGCTTGGAGGGATTGGGATTTCTTTAGGTGTAGCATGTCCAACAGCTCTGGGATTGACATAGCTTTATATGTTAGGCAGATATCACCTCTGAGTAGGCTATATGCTACGGAGTAAAGCTGGAGTTTTTTGAGGTGGTCAGTGTAGGGCATTTGTTTGAGTCCAGTAATCCTCTTTGTGAGGTACTTCTGTGGCCTTTCCAGCTGCTGCAGATGTCTTGTGAGGTACATTCCAAAAGGGGTGTTGTACTCTATAATGGGTCTAATGAGTGATGAGTAGAGGGTAATGATGACCTCTTTTTTCCTGGATGAGAACCCTTTTATGATGAGGTGTGCCACGTAGAAGGTCTTCCTGACTACTGTGGCGATGTGACTATCAAAGGAAAGACTACTCTCCATCTGGGTCCCAAGGTCTCATCACGCATTCAGTGTTAAGTAGATTGCTGCCTATGTGGTAGTTCATGGGTACAGAGTTTTTACCAAAGGGGATGACACTGCACTTTTTGGCATCTGACTCGTGTACATCTAGGAGATTTCTGCTTAAGTTGTCTGCCAGTGAGTTTTGTTTGCCTGGCAGGAATTGAGCTTGCAGATGGACTGGAATGTCCAAGGCTGTGTTCCACAAGGCCATGGCTAACCTGCAGAGTGGGTAGAAATGGGTTCCCGCTGCTTGTTGATGTACCACATAACTGTGGTGTTGTCTGTCTTTATTAGCAGTTGTACTGGAAAGAGTAGGGATTTTAAAACTGTCAGGGCATTCTGTACAGCTAGCATCTCTTTTTGGTTGATGTGCAGACGAATTTGACTTGAGCTCCAGTTGCCCTGAATACATTTGCTGTCCATGTGAGCACCCCAGGCATAGTCTGATGCATCTGTGGTTAGGGTCTGGGTGGCATGGGGTTGAGTAAATGGCAGTCCCTTGTTGTGGTGGCATGCTTCTTCCCACCAAAGAAACTTTGTCCTTAGACAGGGTATGATATCCAGTTCCTGAGAATGTTGGCACCAAAGACTTTTTAAGTACCACTGACGTTTCCTCATATGGAGTCTTGCATATAGAATTAGCAGTATACATGAGGCCATGAACCCTAAGGCTTGCAGTATTTTTCTTGCGGATAACGGAGTTCTGGTGGCCATTTGTTTGAAGTAGTCTGCCAGAAAGACTTGTTTTTCTGAAGTGAGAAATGCTATCTGGGAAGTTGTGTCCAAGCTTGCTCTCAGGAATACAATCTTTTGACTGGGTACCAGTTTTGACTTCATTTCACTGATATGTACCCCAAAGGAAGTGAGAAGGTTTTTCACAAATGTCAGGTGCTGCAGCAGCAATTCCTGACTGTCCGCCTGAATCAGGCAGTCATCCAAGTATGGGTAAATTTGGATTTCTCTGCTTGCAGTATGCAATGGCTGGAACCAGGCATTTTGTGAATACTCTGGGTGCAGTAGATAAGCCAAAGGGAAGTGCATAGAACTGATAATGCAAAGATTCTGCCCTGAAACGTAGATACTTCCTGCATGACTCCCTGATGGGGATGTGCAGATAGGCTTCTTTTAAGTCTAGGGTGACTAACCAGGCATCCTTGGCTAGCATAGGAAGAAGCTGTTGCAGGGTAAGCATTTTCAATTTTGGTACCACCAGGAAGGTGTTGAGAATTGAAAGATCCAGGACTTGGCCCCAAGAGCCCTCTTTCCTTGGTACCAGGAAGAGTCTGGAGTAGAATCCTTGTCCCCTCTGTTCTGCTGGAACCGGCTGAATAGCTCTGATATTAAGCAGGGAAAGTACTTGGTTTTGAACCTCTGCCCACTGGCTTGGAGGAAGGTCTGGAAACCCTCTAAGGGTTGGCAGTGAATGGAAATAAAATTTGTTCCCCTGGGATACAATGCTGTGGATCTACTGGTCCTGAGTGATGGACATCCAGTTTTTTGCATGAAAGGCAAGTTTTCCTCCTAGGGACATAAGCAATTGGGCAGGGCTGGGGAGTGGAGTTAAGAAGTCACTGTGAGCTTTTGCTGTAAGGAGGTTGCTTACCACTCCCTGTTTTAGGGGTGGGGGCACTCCATTGCTTACATCTCTGCATACCCTGTGACTGTAGTCTGGGTGGTCTGTTTCCCCTGGGTCTGGTTTGAGAAGGCCTGGAGGGGGCTGGAAAGGACCAGTGTTTGGAAGGGCAATGCCTACTGTATCTAGGGAGTTGCACTTGTAAGAATTATTTAACAGAATGCATAGACTTAGCTTTTTCCTCCATCTTTTTAAGACCCTCTTCTGCTTTGGTGCCAAACAAACTGTCCTTATTCAAAGGAGCGTCTAATAACTTTGATTTGACATGGTCTGGCAAGGTCTGCTCCTTCAGCCAGGCATGTATTCTCAGTAGAGAGCCAGTGACTGCTGCTTGGTAAGATGCTTCTAGGGCGTCAAAGCCACACTGCAAAGTATGCTTGCTGACTTGGCTTGCAGAATGCATAAGCTCCTGCAATTCTTTATTTTCTGCACATTCTGAACAGGTTGCCACTTTTTGTTTAATAAGTTGCATAATATGTTGCTGGTACTTCAACATGTGAAAATGACAATTCAATGCCACAATAGCAAGAGCTGCAGAAGTATATACCTTCTTACCCCATCTGTCCAAAGCTCTGGAATCCCTGTCCGAAGAGGTGGGATTCTTGGCTGTAGTAGCCTTGATACCTTTAGGCCCCAGGGAAAAGATCTCTGGGTCAGCAGAATTCTTGAAAAGAAATTTGTGAGAATCAGGTACTCTGTAGTACCTGTATGGTTTCCTAGGGGCAGGAGGTAAAGTGTCAGGAGTAAGACTGGATTCCATAAAAACATCATCCACAACATCAAGGACAGGGGTATTGCTAAAGGCCTGTGCTGAGGCAACTCTAGAAATTCTCCGAGTCTTTTTGTACTGAGGATAGTCTTGGCATTCCCAATGGAAATGCTCACAAGGTATGCAAGGTTTCACCAAAAGAAAATCCCTCTGGAGGGGAGGCAGAGGGAATGGATTCCTCTGCATCTGAATCCTCAAAAGCAGATAAGGGCATGCCTTCATAATCAGAAATCACATTCATCGGACTCCTGGTCTGCAGAAGCTGAAGGGGACTAGAGTTTTTGTCTCTTAGCAGGGGAAGGCTGGCTTCCCCTAATCAGCGTAATAAGGTCTTCGGCCATTCTAAGCATTTGTTTTTGTGGCATGGGAGCAGGTGCATGCGCTTTGGTCATCAATTTTCTAGGCGTAGTGCATATTCTAAGCCTAAAAAACTCTGTAGTTTTGGTTAAAAATGAAGTTGTCTGTTGGAGTCAAACCTCAGTTGAGTGAAGAACTGCCTCAGAAGCCAGTGCCTGCACAGCGGCTCCAGACCCACCCAAGGTAGAGACATCCGCAGAGTCCATAGTTGAAGAAGCATCTCGTGGCATACTGGACTCCGAATGGGTCTCAGTAGACGCCTGCAAATCCACTGAAGCAGGCATCAGGGGCTGTGAAAGCGCCTCAATGAGTACCGGCAGACTGGCGACTAGCATAACGGAAGGGTCGTCGGCAGTTTTGGACCTATGCGGTCTGTCTCTGTCTTTATCCATGTGTTTTTTTTCAGAATATTGTTAGTCGGATGGCTTACCGAAGATATTTCAGAATACAGAGGTAGAGAACAAATGAATTTAGCGACAAAGAGAACCCAACGACAAATCGTTCAGCCGTTAAACAAGACACAAAACAGACAGCGAGGAACGTCATGGTCTGGGCCTAAACAGGTGATGCAGTAAGGATGAAAATCTCTGAGATATTTGCTTTCCACAGGCAAGACAATTGTTAACTTTTTCTGACATCAGTTAGAGCAAGAAAAAAGGATTCCCAATGGGGTACTTCGCTTTAGAAGACATCAGGATTATTCAATTAGTAAACGAAAAATTCAGGTAGTGGCTGACCAGCACTTGCGAATTGTTTCTGCTTCGGGCTCCTTGGCAAGAACAACTGATGTAATGGCGTTGGCTGCATGTTTTTATACGCCTGATGACCTGACGTCAGTCTTGGAGCGACAGCATCTGATGCAGAAATACTAAGTCTCTGGTATTCAGGCCGACTGAGGGCTACCTGTAGGCAGATAACCCAAGTGTGATGACTGCAACAGCGAAACACGAAGAACATCTGGTGTCCAAGTGCCCTCCTTTCTAGGAACCAAAAATACTCTGGAATAAACACCCCTTCCCTACCTGGGCAGGAAGCATAGGTTGAATGATGCCCTGGACATAAACAGAATGTAGCACCTCTGGGAAAGAGAAAGTTGTTCCAGAGGGATGCCCAAAAAGGGAGGAAGACATTTCTGTACCAATAAATATCCCTGGGTGATAATGGGCAGAACCTGAGAGTCTGTTCTGATCTTTAACCAATTTGGAAGATTATAAATATAAGAGAACCTGGCTCTGGGAAAGAGGAAAAACTGTCAAATGGAACCCAGCTATTCCTGAAAAGTAGGTTTCTGGGAGGTAAGGGCTTGAACAGACTCCGGAGGAGGCAAACATTAGGTGGAGGATAAGATTGCCTATGAACAAAAAACGGACATGGAGGGATAATTGTCCTGAAACTTAGGGACAGGAGGAAAGGACAGTTTTGTACACTTACCATAAATGTAGATGTTCGAGTGTATTCACTGCTAGAGTAATCACACTTGGGTTATCTGCCTGCAGGTAGCCTTCAGGCGGCCCGAATACCAGAGTCTTGAGATTTCTGTCTCGGATGCTGTCGCCTCATCCAGGATGGCAGGTCCTCAGGGGTATAAAACATGCAGCTGACGCCATTACATCAGTTTTTCTTGCCCCAGATGTCAGGAGCCCCCAAAATAGGAAGCAATCAAATGGTGCGGAACACCTCCAGTAAAAAGTAAATACCACTTCCATAAGATAAAGCCAAAAAAGTAAGTAGAAAGTATAGAAAGACAGGGGGCTGGAGGGAGGGAAACCAGGACTGCAACAGTGAATACACTCGAACATCTAGATTTACGGTAAGTGTACACAACTGTACCATGGTTCTTCATGTTTCACTGTTGCAGTCATCACACTTGGGTTGATTCCCAAAGCTAAGGAATGGTGGAGGCAGTCAAGAGTTAGTAGGGCTGTCTAGCAGGCCTTGTAAGACTGCTGTGGCAAATCCAGCTCTAGATTTGGAAAATAGGTAAATGGTAATGCTTGGTGAAGGTGTGTACAGAACTTCAGGTTGCTTCGAGGATGCCCCTGGTAAGGACTCCCCTGAGAAAAGCTGTAGAGTTTGAGGTAGCCCTAGCGGAATGAGGCCTGATCCCCTGTGGGGTAGGTTTTCCATGGTATGTGTAGCAGAAATGGATGCAGTGTGCTATCCATTTAGAAAAGGTTTGTTTCGAAATGGCCTTGCCTTCTGCCCCTGTAGCAAAGCTGACCAGCAGCTGGTAAGATTTTCTGAAAGGTTTAGTCCAGTCAAGGTAGAACCTGAGCTGTCTGTGCACATCCAAGGAGTGCAGTATCCTTTCCCCTTTATTCTGAGGATTAGGAAAAAAGGTTGTGAAATGGATGGATTGGTTTAAAGACACACTGGATACCACCCTTGGGCATAAAAAATGGGTCAAGTCCTGAGGGGAAACCCTGTCCATATGGAAGATAATGAAGGGTTCCACAGCCATAAGGGCATGTAACTCAGATAACTCTTCTTGCTGAAGTGATGGCTAGCAGTAAGGCTGTTTTCCGAGAGAGGAGTTTTAACTCTGCTGTAGCAGCAGGCTCAAAAGGGAGGAGCGTGAGCTTCGCTAGTACAAAGTTAAGGTCCCAGGCAGGAGTGGGAGCTGTCCTTGGGGGGGGGGGGTCTTAAATTGTTAGCGCCTCTCAGGAAAGTACAGTTTTGTACCTACCATAAATGTACATGTTCGAGTGTATACCCTGCTGCAGTCATCACACTTGGGTTTATCCTGCCGTCAGGCGGTCCCGCAGTCGGCCAGAATTCCAAAGTCTTGGTCCGGCGTCGGTTGCTGTCGCTTCTTCCCTGACGTCAGAGCGCCAGGGGTATAATCAGAGGCATCCAACGCCATTTTCTTCAGTTTTTCTTGCCCCAGATGTCAGGTGCCCCTAATAGGTAGGCAAAAATATATGTATGTATAGATATATATATATATATATATATATATATATATATATATAGCTATCTTGAAAAAAAAAGTAAAACAAAACCCTTAGGCACAAGCAAATACACCACAGAAGTTGTAGAGAACAGAGATAAGTTCAGCTAGTTTTAGAGGGGATGGAGGGAGGGCAACCTGGACTGCTGCAGGGTATACACTCTAACATCTACATTTATGGTAGGTACAAAACTGTACTATGTTCGTGTTACCCTGCTGCGGTCATCACACTTGGGTAGAATCCCAAAGCTAAGGATGAGCAGAGGAGTCAAACAGGGTTAGAGGGGGCTAGAAGGCCCAGCAAAACTGCAGTGGCGAAGCCCACCCTGGTCTTAGAGTAAAGTAGTAAGTGATAATGTTTGGTGAAGGTACGTACTGAACTCCAAGTTGCAGCTTCCAGAATATCCTTGGTTGGTACCCCTCTGAGGAAGGCTGTAGATGTAGCTGCTGCCCTGGTAGAGTGGGGCCTTATGGTAGCAAGAACTGGTTTTCCATGGTGGGTGTAGCAAAAACGTATGCAATGTCCTATCCATTTGGAAATGGTTTGTTTTGAGATGGCCTTTCCTTGTGATGCTGTAGCACAGGATACAAGAAGCTGGTCAGATTTTCTGAAAACCTTAGTTTTATCCAAGTAGTAACGTAGCTGTCTGCGAATGTCCAAGGAATGCAGGAGTCTTTCTCCTTTGTTCTGTGGATTTGGAAAGAAGGTGGGTAAATGGATGGTTTGATTTAGGGCCACACTGGATACCACCTTAGGCATAAAGGAGGGGTTAGTTCATAGAGAAACCCTGTCTTGATGAAAAATGAGGAAAGGCTCTACTGCCATTAGTGCCTGAAGCTCTGAAACTCTTCTAGCTGAAGTGATTGCTAGCAGTACGGCAGTCTTCCATGATATAAACTTTAGGTCAGCTGAGAAAGCTGGTTCAAAAGGAGGTAAGCGTGAGTTTTTCCAGAACAAAACTGAGGTCCCAAGTAAGTTTGGTGCTCTCCTGGGAGGCCTAATGTTCTTGGCCCCTCTGAGAAACTGCCTTAGGAGTGGATGTGAAAATAAGGGAGGATCCGTGTTGTAGTGAGCAGAAATAGCTGAGGCATGGATTTTAATAGATGAAAAAGAAAGCCCTTTGTGTAACATCTCAGTTAGATATTGCAGAATCTGAGGTATGTCAGGCTGAAAGGTATTTTGGCCTTTAGCTTGGTTCCAGGCACAAAACCTTTTCCATTTGTCTGAGTTGGCTTTCCTGGTGCTGGGCCTCCTGGCCTCCAGAATAACTTCCATAACAGCTTGTGAGAGAGGCGTTGGCTGGTTGCCTAGGTGATTTGCCATGCAGCCAAGTTTAAGGTTTTGAGCTGGCTGTGTAGAATCCGATTGTCTTGCTGTGTGAGCAGGTGGGTAATTTGTGGTAGAATCCATGGTGGGCCATGGGCCATATTCCTTAATAGTGGGTACCAGTGCTGGCGTGGCCAGTCTGGAGCAATGAGTATCATTCGGGGTCTCTCCATCCTGACATTCAGTAGCACCTTTGTGAGAAGGGGTAGTGGAGGAAAGGCATATACTGTTAGCATTTTCCAACTGAATGAGAGTGCGTCCACTTTTCAAGCTTGTTCGGTGAAAGGTCCTTGTGCAAAACCTTGTTAGCTGATAGCTTTGAGGGCTGGCAAATAGGTCTATGTCTGGGAGCCCCCACTTTTGAGTTTTCATTGCGAATACTTGTGGATCCAGTTTCCATTCGTGGGGATCCATGATGTTTCTGCTTAGGTCATCTGCCAATATGTTCTTTTTTCCTGGCAGGAATTGAGCTTGTAATTGAACTTGGTAAGCCAGTGCAGTGTTCCACAAGGTCATTGCTTGCCTGCATAGAGGGTAGGTGTATGTGCCCCCTTGTTTGTTTATGTACCACATTACTGTGGTGTTGTCTGTCCTTATGATAAGCTATCCTGGATGCAAGAGGTCCTTGAAGGCTGTCAGAGCATTTTGTACAGCTAGCATTTCTTTTTGATTGATGTACAGATTCCTTTGATCTGCTGTCCATAATCCTTGAACGCACCGTCCTGCCATGTGTGCCCCCCAGGCATAGTCCGATGCATCTGTTGTCATAGTTTGCCTGGCTGGGGGTAGGGTGAAAGGCTGGCCCTTGTTGAGGTGACAAGCCTGTGACTACCATAGAAACTCCTGTTGAAGGCAGGGAATGAGAGTTATCATTGTTTCCAAGCTGTGACTGTGCTGAGTCCATACGCTTTTTAGGTACCATTGTAATTTCCTCATATGCAGTTTTGCAAATGGTATTAGTAGTATGCAAGATGCCATGAAGCCCAAGGCCTGCAGAATTTTTCTTGCAGGGATTTGGGTCTTTGCTGCCATTGTTCTGAAGTATTGAGTTAATTGTAGTTGTTTGTCTGGCGTCAGATAAGCCTTCTGGGCTGTTGTATTCAAGCTGGCACCCAGGAATGTCAGTTTGTGAGGGCACTAGTTTTGATTTCTGTTCGTTTACTGTGTACCCCAGGCAACTTAGACGTCGTCTTACAAAAGCCAGGTGGTGTAAGAGAATGTCCTTGCTTTCTGTATGAGACAGTCGTCCAGGTATGGGTATATTTGAATTCCCCTCTGTCTGCAGTATGCAATTACTGGTGCCAGGCATTTTGTAAAGACCCTGGGCGCAGTAGATAAGCCAAAGTGCAGTGCACAGAATTGGTAATGGGTTGAACTTGCAATGAAACGGAGGTATCTTCTGCAATTTTGTCTGATAGGGACATGCAGGTATGCCTCCTTGAGGTCCAACGTTACTAGCCAAGCTTTCTTGCCCAACATGGGAAGAAGCTGGTGTAGTGTTAGCATCTTGAATTTGGGTACTTGCAAGAAAGTGTTTAAAATTGAAAGGTCCAGAATGGGTCTCCAAGCACTGTCCTTTCTGGGGACTAGAAAGAGCCGAGTAAAATCCTTGGCCTAGCTCCTGTGTAGGTACCAGTTGGATGGCTTTCATGTCCATGTTTTTGTGCCTCTGCCCATTGATTTTGTGGCAGGTTTGGCATTCCTTTTATCCTTGGCAAGGTGTGGAAATGGAATCTGTATCCATGTGAAATAATGTCTAGGACCCATTTGTCCTTTGTGATGATGCGCCAGTTGTCTGCAAAAAAAGTGTTAATTTTCCTCCCAAGGGAGCTGCCAAGAGGGTTTTGCTTGGCAGTTTGATGTTTAAGTCATTGTGTTTGCCTTCTAGTGGTTTGGGACCTGTCTTCTCCTCCCTTCTGTGTTGAAGTGCCCCATT
>NC_056733.1:733909976-733917476 GCF_019279795.1 Protopterus annectens
CCCCCCAAAAAATTTTTTTAAGGAATTTTTTTTTTAAGGGGGGTTTTTTTGGGGTTTTTTTTTTTAAAAAAAAAATTTTTTTTTTTTTAAAAAAAAAAATTTTAAATTCCCTTTTTTTTTTAAAACCGGGGAAAAAAAAAATTTTTTTTTCCCGGGGCCCCAAACCGGAGCTCCTGCTATATTTGGATCTATTACGAAAAAAACCCGGGGGTTTTTTTTTTTTAAACCCTTTTTTTTTTTGGGGTTTTTTAAATTTTTTTTTAAAAAATTTTTTTTTTTTTTAAAAAATTTTTAATTTTTTTTTTTTTTTTTAACTGTAAAAAAATTTCCTTTTTTTCCCCATCCCTTTTTTTTTTTTTTTTTTTTTCCCCCCATTCCCCTTTTTTTTTTTTTAATTGTTTTAGGGCCCCTTACCCCCCCCCCTTTTTTTTTCCCAAAACCAAAAAAAATTTTCCCCCCCCCCCCAAAACCCCCCCCCAAAAAAAATTTTTTTTAACGGGTTAATTGTTAATTTTTTTCCTTTTTTTTTTTTTTTTTTTTTTTAAAAATTTGGGGGGAAGGAAAAATTTTTTTCCCCCCCCCCAAAAAAATTTTAACCCCCCTTTTCCCTTTTTAAAAAAACCCTTTTCCCTCCTTTTCCCCTTTTTCCCCCCCCCCCAAAAAAAAAATTTTTTTTTTTTCCTTTTTTAATTTTTTTCCCCCTTTTTTTTTTTTTTTTTTTTTTTCCCCCCCTTTTTTTTTTCCCTTTTTTTCCGGGTTTTTTTTTCCCCCAAAAAACCCCCCGGGTTTTTTTAAGTTTTGGGGGTTTTTTTTTCCCCCCCTTTTTTTTTTTTTTTTTTTATCCCCCAAATTTTTTTTTTTCCCTTTTTCCTTTTTTTCCTTCTTTTTTTTCCTTTTTTTTTAAAAAATTTTTTAATTTTTTCCCGGGGGGGCCCCCCCTAACCTAAAATTTTTTTTCCCCTTTTACTTTTTTTTCCCTCCTTTTTTTAAACCCTTTTTTTTCCCCTTCTTTTTTGGTTTTTTTTTTTTTTCCCCCCCCCCTTTTTTTAAATTTTTTTTCCCCCTTTTTTTTTCCCCCTTTTTTTTTTCCCCCTTTTTGGCCTTTTTTTAATTTTCCCCGGGGGGTTTTAACCCTTGTTTTAAAAATTTTTTTCCCGGGGGGCCCCCAATTTTTAAAATTTATTTTTTTTTTCCCCAAAAAAAATTTTTTTTTTTTTTGGTTTTTTTCCCCTTTTAAAAAAAAAAATTTTTTTCCAAAAAAACCCTTTTTTTTAAAACCCCTTCCAAAACTTTTTTTTGGGTTTTTTTTTTTTTCCCCCCCAATTTTTTTTTTTTTCCATTTTTCCCCTTTTTTTTTAAAACCCCCCCTTTTTTTAAGAAATTTGTTTGTTTTTTTTTTTTTTAAAAAAAATTTTTTTTTTGTTTTAAAAGCTTTACCCCCCCCTTTTTTTTTTCCCTTTTTTTTTTTGGATTTTTTTTTTTTTTCCCTTTTTGGGTTATTTTTTTTTTCCCCCCCCTTTTTATTTAAGGGTTTTTTTTGGGGTTTTTTCCCCTTTTTTAATTTTTCTTGTTTTTTCCGGGGTTTCTTTTTTTGGGGCCCCCTTTTTTTTTTTTTTTCCCCCCCCTTTTTTTTTTTTTTTAAAACCCCTTTTAAGTTTTTGGGAAAAAACCCTTTGGTTTTTTTTTTTTTAAAATTTTTTAATTATTTTTTTTTTGGGGGTTTTTTTTTTTCCCCAAAAAAATTTTTTTTGGGGGGAAAAAAATTTTTTTTTTCTTTTTTGGAAAAAAAAAAGGGGGAAAAATTTTTAAAAAAGGGGGGTTTTGTTTTTTTTAAAATTTTTTTTAAATTTTTTCCCCATTTGGAAAATTTTTTTTTTGGGGGGTTTTTTTAAAAAATTTTTTTTAAAAAAAAAATTTTTTAAAATTTTTTTTTTTTGGGGGAAAAAATTTGAATTTTTTTTTTTCCCCCCCCAAAAACCCTTTTTTTGTTTTTAAACCAAAAAAATTTTTTTTTCCCTTTTTTGGTTTACCCGGGGCCCCCCGGGTTTTTGAAATTTTTTTTAATTTTAAAAAATTTTTTTTTAAAATTTTTTAAAAATTTTTTTTTTTAAAAATTTTTTTAAATTTCTTTTCCTTTTGTTTACCCCTTTTTTTAATTTTTTTTTTTAAATTTTTAAAAAAAAATTTTTTTTTTTTTTCTTTTTTTTTTTTGTTTTTTTCCTCCCCCCCCTTTTTTTTTTTTTTTACCCCCCCCGGGGGCCCCCCCCGTTTTTTTTTTTTTTTTTAAAAAAAAAATTTTTTTTTTTTCCCCAAAAAAAAAAGGGGGGGGGTTTTTTTTTTTTTCCCCCCCCCCCTTTTTTTAATTTTTTTTTTTTCCCCTTTTTTCCTAAAAAAATTTTCCCCCCCCTTTTTTTCCTCCCCCCCAATTTTTTTAAAAACCCCCTTTCCTTTTTAACCCTTTTTTTTTTTTTCCCCTTTTTTTTTTTAAAAAACCCCCCTTTTTTTTTCCCCCCCTTTTTTCTTTTTTTTTTTTCCCCCCCTTTTTCCTTTTTTTAAAATTTTTTTTCCCTTTTTTTTTTTCCCCTTTCTTTTCTTTTTTTTTTCCTTTTTTTTTGGGCCAAATTTTTTTCCTTTTTTGTTTAAAAATTCCTCCCCTTTTTTTTTCTTTTTCCCCTTTTTTTTTTTTTTTTTTTTTTTTCCCCCCTTTTCCCCCCCCCCCCTTTTACTTTTCCCTTTTTTTTTTTAAAAATTTTTTTTTTTTTAAACCTGGCTTTTTACCCCCCCCCCCCTTTTTTTTTTCCCTTTTTTTTTTTCCCCCCCTTTTTTTTCCCAAACCTTTTTTTTTTCCCCCTTTTTTCCCCCCCTTTTTAAAATTAAAACCTTTTTTTTCCCCCCTTTTTTTTTTCCTTTTTTTTTTCCCCCCCCCCCTTTTTCCCCAATTTATATTTCCCCCCCCCGGGTTATAATTTTTTTTTGGGGGGGGGGGGCCTTTTTTTTTTTTGTTTTTTTCCGGGAAAAAAAAAAATATTTTTGTTTAAACCAGCTCGGAAACCCTTTTGTTATTTTTTTTTGGGGTTTTTTTTTCCCTTTAATTTGTTTTTTTTAAACCCCTTTGGGGTTTTTAAAAGGTTTTTCCGGAAAACCCCCCCTTTTTTCCCCGGTGTGTTTGTTTTTTTTTTTTTTTTTTTTTTTAAAAAAATTTTTTTTTTGATTTTTTTTTTTTAACTTTTTTTTATTTTAAAAATTTTTTCCCTTTTGGGGGGTTTTTTTTTTTGGGGGCCCCCTTTTGTTTTTTCCCGAAACCTTGGGGTTTTTTTTTTTCCCCTTTTTTTCTGGGGGGAAAAAAACCCCCCTTCCCCCTTTTTTTTTTGGGGGTTTTTTGGGGTTTTTTTTAAACCTTTTTTTTTTTGTTTTTTTTTTTTGGGGGTTTTTTTTAAAAAAATTTTTTTTTTTGGGGTTTTTTTTTTCCCCCTTTTTTTTGGGGTTTTTAAAAAATTTGGGGTTTTTGGGGTTTTTGGGGGTTTTCCAAAAAATTTTTTTTTTTTTTTTTTTTTGGTTTTTTTTTTTTGGTTTTTTTAAAAGGGGGAAAAAAAAATTTTTTTTTTTGGTTTTTTTTTTTAAAATTTTTTAAAATTTTTTTCCCCTTGCCCCCTTCCCAAAGGGGGGTTTTTTTTTTTTAAAAAATTTTTAAAACCCTTTTAAATTTTTTAAATTTTTCAAAAAAATTTTTTTTTAGGTTTTTTTAAAAAATTAAATTTTTTTTTTTTAAAAAAGGGGGGGGGTTTTTTAAGTTTTTTTAAACCCCCCCCCCCCCCCTTTTTTTTTTTTTAAAAAAACCCCCTTTTTTTTTTTTTAAACCCCTTTTTTTTTTTAAATTTTTTGTAAAAAAAAAATTTTTTTTTTTTTTTTTTTTTAAAAATTTTTAAATTTTAATTTAAAAAAAATTTTTTTTCCCCCCCCTTTTTTTTTTTTTCTTTTTTTTTTCCCCCCTTTTTTTTTTTTAAAATTTTTCTTTTTTTTCCCCCCCCCTTTTTTTTTTAAATTCCCTGAAAACATTAAGGAGGCCTATACTGTCGGCACCCAAGAAGCACCCCAGCAACCATCCAAGTGATTGTCAACTGGTTAGCTGCTAATGTGTTAACCTTTGCTGTATGTCCAATTTTTGCTATTTTTAGCCTAATAGTTTCCTAAGGTGAGCAGCACATTTCCCCCCTTTTTTTCCCCCCCCCTTTAAAAAATTTTTTAATTTCCCCCCCCCCCCAAAAAAAAATTTTTCCTTTTCCCCCTTTTAAAAAACCCCCGGGCCCCCCCCAAAAAAAAATTTTCCCTTTTTTTTTTCCTTTTTTCCCCTTTTTTTTTTTTTTTTTTTGTTTCCTCGCATTTTTTTTCCCCCTTTTTTTTTTTTTTTTTTCTTAAAACTTTTTCCCCCCCCTAGTTCCCTTTTTTTTTTTTTCCCCCCTGTTTTTTTTTGTTTTTTCCCCCCCCCTTTTTTGGGTTTTTTTTTTTTTTTTCCCCAAAAAAAAATTTTCCTTTTTTTTTTTTTTTTTTTAACCCCTTTTTCCTCTTTTAAAAAAGGGGAACCCCCCGGGGTTTCCCACGCCTCCCCCCCCTTTTTTGCCCCCCCCCCCCCCCCTTTCCCCCCCCCCCCCCCCCCTTTTCCCCCCCCCCCCTTTTTTTCCCCCAAATTACTACCCTTTTTTTCCCCTTTTTTTTTCCCCCCCCCCCCTTTTTTCCCCCCTTTTTTTTTAAAAACCCCACCTCCCAGCCTCCTCCCTCCTATAAGATAGTATCTACTCCACCCTTTACCACTTTAATCCCTTCCTCCGCCTCTCACCATGTCTCTAACCACTACCACTTCTACTTCCAAAACCCTTCATAGCAAAAAAATATCTTAACGCAAACTAGTAGCCCTGATAATTGTTTCTCTATTATTCACACTTCCTCACTCCTTGACTTGCTATGAAAATAAAAACTTAATTACCAATTCCTTACAACCATTTCAAAGCCAACCGCATCTGAACCTCATATCCCTAAACATATAACCACTCTAACATTACGCTCTGCCTCCTCCCTACCTTCTAGCCAAATATCATAGACTATCCCACACCAAATGTAATAATCTCATGTCCAGGAAACTAAAGGCGACAAATCTCTAACTCTAACAATTAAAACCACACTCAGTACACAAGCCCAACTATCCCTATTACAGATGGTGATATACACCCAAACCTCCTGGTCCTTTGAACATCCCTACCAAAGAAACTACACAATAATTTCTAACTCCACCCCTTCCACTACTTTCAATCTCTAACACACTTTACTTTAGGACACCTTAATATTCAAAGTGTCAACAACAAAATTACCTACAACTTCATCTCTTTTGCAATGCCACTCTTTTGACATCCTCTGTTTAACAGGAAACCTGGTTAAAACCCTACACTAAAGATACTGAAATCATTCCCCAGGCTACAACATCCTTCTCGATTAGGACCGCAATACCTCGTGATATGGGCTTGAGAGGAGTAGCTCTCATTTTTAAAAACCGGACTTAATATTTCCACAATACCCTATAACCCCTCCTGAAACACCTGCCCAACACTGAACTCCTCATAACTAAGCTACAACTTAACCCTAATAAAGCCATCTACTATTATCTGTACATACCTTCCACCTGGTAATAACTCCACAACATAGAAAGTATTCTTAGTTGGGCTTCAACTACAATCACCGCCACAAGAAAACTATAATACTTGGAGATTCTTTTAACCTTTGATTGGTTCTCAAAGTTAATTCTAACAACCCAGCCTTCCTCCTCATATTAATCTCCATGGCTTTTACCCAAACTATAAACACCACCACTAGAACTAATAAACCAAATAAATAAAGAAAGTATACTTGATTGATCCTGGTTAACAAACCCCCAACTTAATTACCTAGCAGGAACCCTGTCCTGATGATATTTCAGTGACCATAATCTCTCAACCTATATCATTAATAGGGCAAAAGAATATCACTACAAACACCCCTTCAGTCAGGATCAAAAGCTTAGTAATAAACATTTTAACCCCACTCTATTTAAAAACTGAGCTAAAGGCATGTGACTGGAATCCACTCACCAAAACTCTTCCCCTTAATGAAGCAGTTCAATGGTTTTAATACCAAATTCTTAACAATCTTAGATAGCCATGCCCCAAAACTAGATTATCAGAATAAAAGCTAAACCAGCCCCTGGCTATCAAAAGAAACAAGACAGAAAATATTACTCAGGAAACAAACACTGGCTAAAATGGAGAACAAGTAAACTACCCTCAGATCATTTCAAACCTTTTAGACACCTAAGAAACAATACTAAAAAGCTATTCTTTCTGATAAAAAAACATTACTATTGTAACCTCCAGCAATCTAACTTCAAAATCAATCCCCAAAAATTCTGGGCAACATTAAACAAACTTCTTCTACCCTGGACAAACTTCCACTCCCTCCCCTTGGGATCGACAAAATGTTTATTCCCTGAAACCGCCAACACTTTCAACTCCTTTCACTGATACACATCAACTCACTCAGCCTTTCACCTTTCTCCTGATAACTCTAATGTTCCTCAACTTGCCTCCTCTAATCTTCCAAAATTTTCTATACAGTTCCCACCCTACTACCCTTCATCCTAAACATGTATTCAAAAGCTTAAACCATGTACCCCCATCAGCTGACCAACTTCCATCTGAATTCCCTTCAAAAAGCAGCCATTTTCAGAAATAGCCTATCCCATATCTATTCTTATAAATAGAACCATTAAAGAAGGAAACATCCTGATATTCAAAATCTAAGCATATTATACCATTACATAAGGGAGGAAACTCTACAGAATATTCTAATTATAGACCCATTGCTCCTCCTGTTCCACTAGCAAAATCATGAGAAATGTATTCACCACCAACTATGAATCATTTAACTAAACATAACATACTATCTCATTACAACATATTCAGACCTTTTTCATAGTACTACCACTGCTCTCCTTTCCTTCACTGACTTCATTAACAAGAACCGCAGAACAATAATACCCTTTCCTCAGCACCATTCGACTCCATCAAAAGCTTGACATGGTCAATCACCCTCCTCCTAAAAATCCTGAATCACTTGCTATTGGACCAAATACTATCCAATGGTTCACCTCCCATCTTCTAACAGGAAACAAGCTGTCCTCTGGGAAAGTAACCTCCTCCTCTCTTCTCCCAATCTCACCGGTGTACCACAAGGCTCAACCCTTGACCCTTCTTTTTTCCCTATTCATAAATGACTTTACAAGTAGCTATTCCATTAAGCCACAAGCGCATACAATATGCAGAGATGACTCCACACTCATTTGCTCTGCTAAAACTATCCCAGAGCTTCAAACTATTACCTCAAAAGGTATTCCATAACTGAACATGGTCTGTAAATGCTGCCCTACTTAATGCCAAAACAAACTCCTCCCTTTCAAAACCCACTCACCAGATCCCC